>NW_008347042.1:7319088-7319327 GCF_000622305.1 Nannospalax galili
AGCAAATGGTGCTGGCAAAACTGGATCTCCACCTGTAGAAGAATGAAACTAAACCCCTATCTTTCACCCTGAACAAAAGTCAGTTCCAAATGGCTCAAAAACCTCAATGTAAAGCCTGAAACTCTGAAAACTCTTAGAAGAAAACATTGGGAAAAACCTACAACATATAGGTGTAGGAAAGGACTTTCTAAACCGGACACCAATAGCCCAGGACACAAGGGCAAGAATTAACATGTGGG
>NW_008347042.1:7321876-7352429 GCF_000622305.1 Nannospalax galili
ATTCTGTCATCCTCTTCAAGTAAACTGAAAGAGATACCACTGGATTTTATGGTGACAAATTACATGAATATGAAAACTGAGAAAGAGTTCTAAAGGAAGTAGTTTAATAACAAGAAACATCTGCAAGGAAAAGCAATAAAGATAGAAAATCCATTCTGTCATCCTCTTCAAGTAAACTGAAAGAGATACCACTGGATTTTATGGTGACAAATTACATGAATATGAAAACTGAGAAAGAGTTCTAAAGGAAGTAGTTTAATAACAAGAAACATCTGCAAGGAAAAGCAATAAAGATAGAAAAGAAAAGGGAAAACACACCATGGCAATAAGAACTAAACACAGGAATTATTAGAAAGCACAGTTATTCTTTGTGAAACTTTTAGGTACACCCGTAGTAAGGCACAGAGAGCTGGGAGCATCAAGGTGGACAGCTGAAAAAAAATCACGGAATGCTAGGAACTGAGTAACCTGAGTTGTGTCTTAAGAAAGACGGTACACTTTGAAATAATCCACAATTATTTCTTTTAATTTGGATTATTAGAATTTTTCAAATTCACACAGCAACTGAGCCATGGGGATTCTATTTTTTTAACCTATGAAGTTATCATAACAAAGTGCTGTATTAATAAATTGATTTATTTAGTTTTTATTAATACCAAAACCAAGTGACTGACAAAGTAGCATGGTATTTTAAGTCTTTTATTTTTTAAAAACTTTTTATTATTTTATGTGTATGAGTGTATTGACTTCATGTATGTGGGTGCACCTGTGTTGTGCAATGCCACAGAGGTCAGAAGATGGCTTCAGATTCCCCTGGAACCGGACGTAAGGGTTGCTCATAGCCACCATGTGGGTGCTGGAAATTGAACGCAGGTCTTGTGCAAGAGCAGTCAGTATTTTTAACCACTAAACCACATCTCCAGGCCTCAAGTCATATATTCTATACCATAAAATGTTACAGTATAGGATAAGAATGAATAAATGCACAAAATTATATTGTGCAGTTAAGATGAGACAAGTTGCCAAGATAAAATTACAGTGAAAAACATCTTGTAACAAAGTATTGAATGCACTTTTGTCCTTTTTCTTGTGAGTCAGAGCCTTTAATGGTTTTGTCATACCCAGATCCCAATAAAGTGTACCCCAGTATGGCCTTGAACTCCTGATTGTCCTGCTTTGCCTCTTCAGCATAGCCTAATGCCGTGTGCCACCACAATGGGCATGAATACACTTAAAAATACAATTAATGCTTAGCTATATACAAGAGATTGTTTCAGAATTTAACTTCATCAAATGTTATAATCTTTGTTTCCCAGATATCTCTATTTTTTAGTATTAGTGGATAATCTTTAATAAATAGCAACATCATACACTAGAAAACATGCACAGTTTAAAAAGAAAATACTAATAATTCAGTGCTAGAAAAGTTGAAAATGTAGCATTTTTAAAAAAAATAATTATATGAGTATAGACAATTGTCCAAACATCTCTTAAACTTGGAGACAATCTATTGTTTAGTCCTCTTCTCATTGATGATGAATTATTATTTTGATATGACTAAATAAAGATCATGTATGAAAGCACACAGCATTTCAGAGGCAGTATCTGTAGATTCCCTTGGGGTGAGCTGCTCTAGATTTCTGGTATATGACTCGGTGGAAGCACGTTGATAGCAATAGCCTGCAATGAGAGCTTAATGGAGCTAAGTGTTCAAAGAGTAAGACTGAGAAGCTACAAAGGAAATGCACAAGATAGAGTATAGCCCGTGAATATCAAGTTTTCTTTTTAAGTCACTGGTTTCAAAAACTGTGAGAAAAATATCAACTTTCTAAATAGGCAATATTTGCAAGGCTAAAAGTAATAAATATCTGGTTTATTACCTAAGTAAAAAATAAAAGGAGGAGAGTAAAAATTATATTCCAGACTGAGCTTTTAGCTATGCTGTCAGTAAAAAGAAAATATAGAAATTAGAGTTCCTTTTAAAAGAAATTAGATCACAGTGAAATATAGTCTTGATTAATCTAAAAGAAGTAGCATACCCCCCAAATTGATGAATCCAAGCAGGAAAAATTCAATTACTTTATTTACTGTTTAAAAAATCTGTTTGAATTAAATTTTATTGCCTACAATGCTTTGTATATTTTAATATGATTAAAATAGTCTGAAATCACCTTTAATATAATCCCCTTTCTAATTAAACTTCATTGAACCTTTCATGACATCCTCACTCTGAAATTGTGAGGCCTGTCCCTCATAAGAACAGTGTTCCTATGTTAACACGAGGCACGATTAACTTCATCTGGCATAGATCCCTGCCTCGACTTCCTTGAGTAAGACTGCACTCTCTCTCAGAACCTTTGACCCATACACTTTGTCCCACAGAGAATTTTCACTAACCCCATTGATGTACATCTGTGCATAGACATGATATTAGTTACAGGTTCTCTGATAGCAAGGTTTTCTGTTGTGCATATTTATCATGTAGATAGCAAAAAGCTTTTGAATAAACAGATTTATTAGTTTGAGATCCAGTTTTAAACCAACTCAAAATTGGATGTACATTTAAAATTAGAATATATTATACAGAACCAGAATAAAAATTTACGGGTGTGGGAGAGATGGTATTCTGATGACTTGAATAAATAAACCAGCAAGCATTTCCTCTATTTATCAACATAAACTCTAATACGATAATATGTAATATAATATGTGTGTCTCAGTTTGCTTTCAATTGCTGTGATAAAGTACTGACCAAAACCAACTAGGAGAAGAAAGGATTTATTTGGCTTACAGTACAGTTTATCATCAAGGGACACTAAGGCAGGGACTCAGGGCAGAAACCTGGAGTACAGATATAGAGGAATGCTTCTCATTGGCTTGCAACTCTGACCTGTGCTCAACCTGCTTGCTTACATAACACAAGACCACCTTCTCAGGGGTGGCGTCACTCACGGTGGGCTGGACCCTACCACATCACTCAAAAACCAAGAAAATGCCCCACAGACATGGCCACAGGCCAGTCTAATAGAGGAAATACTCAATTGAGATTCCCTCCACTCAGGTGTGTCAAGTTGAAAACTAAAACTATCTAGCACAATTAACCCCTTGTCAACTTGACACAAAAACACATCATTTTAAACCACAGTCCTTTCATTTCTTAACCACAAGATCTCAAGTTAACAATAGTATTTCAACATAAACAGTACAACTTTAAATGCACAGTCTTTAAAAACTTTAAAGTTTCGAAGCCTTTCTAAAAAGTCTCCCAACTGTGAGCTCCTATAAATAATCCCAGCACTCAGGAGGTAGAGGCAGGCAGATCTCGCTAAGTTCACGGCCAACCTGAATGAGTTCTAGGCCAGCTGGGGCTATAGGGTGACCCTGTCTCAAAAAGACCAAAAAAAAAAAAAAAAAAAAAAAAAAAAAAAAAATCAATTGTGAGCTCCTGTAAAATCCAGAACAATCTAAATACTATTTTTGTTTTCACATTTTGTTTTCAAAAGGGCACGAGCAGGCAAAACCTAAGTCCAGCAACGTGCTCAAGACTAGACAACTGGGATTCACTTACTATCTTATGGGCTCCAAAGGGCTTTGGCAGCTTCACTTCTCTGGCTCTGCCGTCCACAGCAAATATAGCTTATGTGGTAGGCTCAGCCCAGTTCCACTCCATACCCATCACTGTCCCTGGTGATCCTCCCACAGTCCTAGCATCTCCAATATGCTGTGGTCTCCATTACAACTGAGGCTGCACCTTCACCAGAGGCATTTTCTGGCCTCACATGATGCCAAGCCTCTCCTCCTCTCTATGACCCCTTTGTGCCTTCAAAACTAGTACTATGTAGGAGACTCTTACACATTACCAAATCTTTCTTTCATCTTGAGATAGAAACTTGGGTGCCCACTGGACCATAGCTTTTGTATACTGACCCCAAGGAAATACTTTACAGATTTCACCTCAATGTTGCTATTCTCTTGTTACTGACAGCTATTTTTTTCAACCCCAGCACACCTGAATTGATTATCCCAGTACAGCACAAAAGGTTTCACTTCCAAAAATTCTTAATTCTTCAAGTATCGCAAAACAGCTCTAATACAGTCTTTGCTTCCCTTTAAAAGTCACAATCTAAGCCTCCATCATCCACATTTCTTTTCAGCATAACTGTTCCAAGCTCCACAGCAACAGCTCACTCAACTCTGAGCACTCAATGGCTTTTCCAGCCCCAGTTTCTAGACCCTTCCACAATCCTACCAGAAACATTGGGTCATGTCCATCACAGCAATATCCAATTCTCTGGTACCAATTTCTTTCTTAGTTTGATTTCTATTGCTGTGATAAAATACTGACTAAAACCAACTTGGGGAAGAATGGACTTATTCGGCTTACATCAGAGTTCATCATCAAGGGAAGCCAAGGCAGGAACTCAGGACAGAAACCTGGAGCACTGACCATGGAGGAGTGCTACTTACTGGTTTGCCCCCTCTCCTGTGATCAGTCTGCTTTCTTATACACCACAACCTGCCCAGAGGTAGCACTTCCCAAAGTGGGTTGGGCCCTCAAAAATAACTTGGCAATCAAGAAAATGCCCACAGAAAATGGTCACAGGCCAACAAAGTGTAGGAAATTTTCAATTGAGAGTCCCTCCATCCAGGTGTGTCAAGTTGACAACTAAAGCTATCCAGCACAATGTAATTATATATCATTCTCTTTATCATTTAGTTCAGAAGTTATGAACCTATTTTAATATTTCAATGAAAAGCATTCAATTGATATATGTTATGACTGAAAAATACATAATCCAAAAAAAGTTTAGTGAGTCAACTACCTTATATTGACAAATAAGTCAAATAAGACAGAAAAAGTGCATCGGAAACAGTTCTTGCTATGGGTGTGATTGTGGTAAAATGTTAGTCCAACAAATATCTTAGGGGTGTGGAAAAAACTGTCATTGTCATAGGTAAATAACAAAGCAGATGCTCATATCAGTACGGTAAGATCAATGTCTTTCATCCATGGCTAAATTAAGATTTATGTATGATTACTTTGGTGAAAAATGGCCATAAAGTTAAGTAATATTGGCAAATTAAAATAAAATACATGGCAAGTGTTTTTACTAGTTTCTATGAAAATATTAAAGCAAAATTATTTATAGTTTTAGGAGAAAAATAAAATATAACCAGATAAATATGTCATATAAACAAAATGTACATTGGGCAGAAAGTTTTTTATTAATGTCTGCTTATAATTGTTATGTCCTCTTGGTGAGATATCTGTGTTCTCATGATTATCACAGAATTACTCATAATAGTCAATAGATAGAATCAAATTATATGTCAATAAATAAATGCCTGGATAAATAAAATGTGTTATGCATCACACAGGGATGTTATTTAGCTATAAAAAGAATAAATTTCAATAATTTCTACCACGAATAAATACAGAATGCATTATGCCAAATGAAATGGACTAGGCATGGTTAAATAAATATTACATGGTCTTACTCATAAATATAACTTAACAAAGCTAGTCTATAGAATAAAGGAGTAAAACAGTGCTTACCAAAGACCTGCAGGGATAGTTGCCTGGGAAAAACTGTATACAACATCCTTGATAGAAAAATATTAGTGAGTAACATTTTAGGTCATAGTATTAGAGGGAGAGTTCATTCCATGGCTACATGGCTGTTCACTTTTGGGCAGAACATCATGGTGGCAGAAAAGTGTGGTGGATGAGTAATGTTCACTTCATAAGAAACAAGAAAGTAGAGACAGAGGTAAGGCCAATATTAGCTCTCTTTCTCTGCACCCTTTTTTATGCAGTATGGGTCCTCAGTCTTGCAACAGTCCTGACAAAATTCAGTGCATGTCTTCCCTCCTCAGATAGCCTTCTCTGGATAAACACTTAGAGAAATAGCCAAAGCTCCTACAATCTTTCTGCCTCCTCCTCCCCAATGGCCCTTGAAGTTCCATGTAGGAATCCCATCCTACACTCTACAGTCTCTTTTTCTCCAAAACTTGGCCAGGTGTGGCCTTCTGTGTGCATCTCACTCTGATGTACATGGAAGACTCACTGGTGAGTGTTGAGAGGTACAATAGGCTTCTTTCTACCCCTTATTCCACTATGTTTCATGAGCCTCAGTTGTAAAGATTCGACTGCAGGGGTGTCACCTTGTACTGGGCATCTCCCAGGCGTATGTTCTCTGTGCCTGACCAGATGTGCAACTCTACAGTGGCCTCCATCAGTTGCAAAAAGAAGCTTCTTTGATGAGTGCTGTACGGGGTGCATGCTTGTCACTCTGTGGGAGGTCTCTTCTCTCTGGCACTGGGTAAAAACACCTGAATGAATAGGACTCAGCATGTACCTCAGAGTGCATAGGGTTTGATGGGGGGGGAGGGGTTCTGGATTTGAGTGGGAAATGTGGGAATTGTTGTATGAAATTTTAAATGCTCAATGAAAAAAAAAGAAATAGCCAAAGTTCTATAGTACCAATCTCTTAGGTTATTCTAAAGTCAATCAACTTGCAATCAGGATAAACCATCAGAGGCTAACTATAAGAGTTTATTGTGTTTTTCACAAAACATAGCTAAACTGACAGTGGTGATGTTGTAGGAGAATCATTCAGGGATTTCAGGTCCCTTCTATTTAGGTTCTTATCCTCATCAATAAGTTTATAGTCAGACAACAAGACCAACAAAGCTGGACATGATGTTGCAGGGCTTTAATCCCAGTATTGGGGAGGCAGAAGCAGACAGAGATCTCTGAGATGGAAGCCAGCCTGGTCTCCATAATGAATACGATGACAACTGGGACAACAGTGTCAAAATAAAAGGGGGGGAGCAACAAGCAAAAGTTTTATTTAGAAGAAACAAAATTAAACAATGAAGTGAAACTAATCATCTTTAGAGAGTTGGAGAAGGTGGGTGGCAGTTTTATAGACAAAGATGCCGCTACAGGGGGTGTTCAGTAGGATAATTTGAACATGATATATGAACATCTGTACTTCAGACACATGCCTATTATTGACTTTAAGTTTCAAGGCATGAAAAATGGGCTATTTTCCCATTATCTTTTCTTTTACTAGTCCAAGACCACAAGTAAAGGGGCACATCCTGGTTAATTTTGGAGTTTTCTAGTTAGCAAATATTTTGAAGACCTAGGAGAACTTCCAGAATGGCAAACTTTTATGATTTTATTGTTGGGAAGAGAGAGACAGTAAGTTTGTCTAATTTTATGAAAAAATTCCCTCTTCTCTAATTCCTAACTGTCAGCTCTTTCTTAGTTATACTGACTGGTAACCTCAGCACTTAGGAGGCTCAGGCAAGATTGTGAGTTCTTGGCCAGTCCAGACTACATAGCAAGAAAGCCAAAAAGGAAGGGGAAAAAGTAGCTACAAAGAAGGATTTTGAATTTTATAAGGACAAGCAAGTGATAAATGTTTGAGGTGATATTGTATTAATTACTCTGGTTCAATAATTACTTTTTCATTTATCATGTCTCTACAGTCTATATTCTTTCATGTATTATTCTATAATCTATGCAATAAACTCCCTTATTCTGTAGAATAGCTTTTTTAAATCATATGTGTGAGTAAGACCATGTAATATTTATTCAACCATGCCTAGTCCATTTCATTTAACATAATGCATTCTGTATTTATCCATGTTAGAAATGATTAAAACTTATTCTTTTTTTAGTTTAAATAGCATCACCCTATGATGCATAACATATTTATCAAGTGTTATCTATCACTTATGTATCTATCAATCTATCATTCATTATCTGTCATCTATTTGTATATGTACTTACCTATCTATGAACTATCGATCATCTGTATATTACTTTATCTATTTGTCTATAATCTATCATCTATCTATCTATCTATCTATCATCTATCTATCTATGTAATCTATCATCCATCTATAACATATTTATCAAGTGTTATCTATCACTTATGTATCTATCAATCTATCATTCATTATCTGTCATCTATTTGTATATGTACTTACCTATCTATGAACTATCGATCATCTGTATATTACTTTATCTATTTGTCTATAATCTATCATCTATCTATCTATCTATCTATCATCTATCTATCTATGTAATCTATCATCCATCTGTCTGTCATTTCTATCATTTATCTAGCTGTATCTACAACCCTGAGAAACTAATTTAAACGACTTTTTCTTTCTTTCTTTCTTTCTTTCTTTCTTTCTTTCTTTCTTTCTTTCTTTCTTTCTTTCTTTATCTTTGCCTCCTTCTTCTTTCTTTCCTTATTTCTTTTTTACTTTTTCTTTTAGAGACATGCTCTCCCTGTAGCCCCATCTGGCCCTGAAACTCACTATGGAGACCAGACTGGTCTCCACCTGTTTGTTTCTGCCTCCTACATGCTGGGGATAAAGGTGCGTGCCAACATGCCCAGCTTGAAGATGACATTTCTAATCCTATAAATTTTCTTATTTCGTGCTCCTTACGTACTATATTAAATAATTCCTATTAAATATTTTAGTTATTTTGGGAAGCAAAAGTTCTTGTATTTGATTCAATATGCTCATTGAATGAACAGCATAAATAAATACGATAAATTTAATGTATATTAAAGTAATAAATAAAATAACAATAAAGGAAAAACTTTCCACATTAAAAATAAAGTTAAAAATATAAGATTTATATGAATGTGTTTGAGCAAATTTTTCTCACTTTGAATATAAGGAACCCTATGGAAAGTTCTTTATTAGCATATCAGAAATAAACATGAATTTAAAAAATCTTCAGGGTGAATTTTTGTGTGAGTGAGGCCAACCCGGTCTACATAGCAAGTTTCAGGCCAGATGTGGGTGGATTCAGGGGGACGCAGTCTCGACCAACAATCAATCAATCAATCAAACAAACAAACAAATAAACAAACAAAAAAAACACTATCTGCATATGAGGGCACAAATAAGAGAAATCTCAAAGCACAATGCTAAATAAATAAATAAAATTAAAATAATTCCAATCCATCAACCTTGACACTCTATAATCTTAGTCACCAATTGAGATATAAATAGAGACATTAAATGTGTTTGTTAGTGTTGGTAAAAATTCAGTAGAAACTAATTGAAAATTAGGAAATTACAAAACTACACCTAGAAATACAACTTCATATTCATGCATAATTCCAACTAATGCATTTAGAATATTTTAAATTATATTTGTAATAGAAAATATTTGAGAAATTTAAGAATTCGAATCAGCAGGACCCTCTTTAAATAAATTGTATTAGAATTGCACAAAGGTTTCAAAAGCTTAGAGACCCTCTGCGGACTGACTTGGAAAAGTTCCCTAGAGATGGCATAGGTAGGGGAAGGAAGGTGACTGTCCTTGTTTCCTGTTCCTGACGCACCAAATGTCAACAAGATAACAGATTTCAAACAATAGAATCTTTGATTCAGGGATCAGGCGATTTGGCTACATTTTTGCTTAAAGTCTCATAAGAGCAGTAGAAATACATTTCATCCCTGTGTTTTCTACAGAATAGAAGGGAGAATATGTTTTCTATGCTTATTAAATTTTTTTTTGGCAGAATTCAGATGGTTGCTTAGCAGAAGTTGTAAAACAAAGCTCTTTGTTGCTGCCAGAGCTTCCTCCATCTACACAGCCTCCAACCACAGGTGGAGTCTTCACTTTGCATGGCTGACAGGCAACCCTGAACCTTCTGTTCCAAAGCCTCTCTCTCTCAGTCTTTGATTTGTCTTCCTCTCTAAGTCATTTTGTGATTACAGAGATTCTACCCTGGTAATTCAGGAACATATACATATCTACTTTATACATTCTCTCTCTCTCTCTCTCTCTCATACACAAATAAATAACAAATGAATAAATAAATGTAAAGAGTAATAAGAATTGAAAGGTCAGATGTTTGAGTAGAGAGAGGGAGTGTGGGAGCAAGGATAAGGCTTTAACAATGGACATGAAGCATATGATATATACCTTTGTACCTGTGTGCGTGTATGTATGCATATGTGTGCACGGACATGTGTGTATGTGTTGCATGTGTGCATGAGCTGTGTGTGGGTGTTTTTATGTGAGTACATGTTTATGTGCACATTTTTCCCCCAAGAATATAAAGACACTAAAATAAAATAATGCCTTATTAGAAATAAATTTTACTCCCAAGAGGAGGCACTATTGAATGGAAGACTAGCTCTAAGAGGTCCCATTTTAATTGGGGGGGGGGCAAAAAAGATTTAAGTGTAACTAAACAGCTTTGAAAGAGATTAAATAGTTATAATTATGATAACTGACTTTTGATTTTATTGTGGTTTTTGCTGTTATCTAAGCAAACCACTGGAGAAATTTTCACTTGAGAAAGGGGAAAATAGGTAATATAGAATCAGTGGAAAGTCACTAAGTGATATTTTTATTCAAAAGAGAGATGAAATATATTAGAAAAGGAGGTTAATAAGATGAAAACTAATGAATGGAATTTGTTTGTTTAGATTAATTTTTTTCAGGGAAGAACACAAAAGCACAAGAGGGAAGCGCCTATAGCTACTGCATTTGCCCAAGGACAGGATTCCCATTGATCATAAGGGAAAATAGAATGTTCCCCAAAAGAGCTTTCTTCCAACGTAAGAATAGAAAGCAAATTGCTTTAAACTTTGAAAAGAAAAACCATGTCAGCTTAACTGCCAGTTGTATGACAATATCATTAAGCTGAACTTCATAAGCCATGAGAAAAGTAGAAATCAATTAAAAATTAACTAAGGAAATTGAATTAAGATTTATTATCCATTGCATGCCCATATTGTTTGTAAAAGCTGTACAGAGAAAGCATTTGTAAAATTTAAGCTGTAAAAGTTAAAGCATAGGTAATCTTTTAGTTTAGATAATATTAGACAAACCAAAAAATTCAGTGAAAACAATAATGCTGGAAGAATTATATTTAAATGTATAAAAACAACACCAGGAATGGTGGTGTATGCCTTTAATCACAGAACCTCTGGGCTCAATGGCAGGCAGATCTCCATGAGATCAAGACCAGTCTGGTATACAAAGTCAGTTCCAGGTCAGCTGGGACTACAGAGAAACTCAGTCTCAAAAAAATTCAGTAAATAAGTGAATAAACAAATAAATATATTAGAACAATATACAATAAATCATGGAAATAACTGGAAAACACAAATTATAAGCTATTTCATTACCATATGTAGTGTGCTGGTCAGTTTTAATTGTCTATTTGACGCAATCTAGAATCATCTGGGAAGACAACCTCAATAGAGGAATTGTCTTAATCTGATTGATCTGTGGGCATGTCTGTTGGGGGTTGTCTTGACTATTAATGGATGTGGGGAAGCCCAACATATTTTGAGCAACAGCATTGCACAGGCAGTGGTTTCTGAACTATGAAAGGCTGGAGAAAGTTAGATGACAGAAAGAAAGCAAGGATGTATTTGTTCTCTCTGCTCTTGACCGCAAATGTGATGTGACTAGCTCCTTCAGTTGCTGCCTTGACTACCTGAATGATGGTCTTGGAGTTATAAGCCTAATAAACATTTTCTCCCTTAAGCTGCTTTTTGTCAGGGTATTTTATCACAGCACAGAAATGAAACTAGAATATTTAGTTAATGAAGAGAATAGACTGGTGTGAAAATGACATATTAATGAGGGTTCTCTGGCCTCATAACAATGTGCATGTTCATCACAGAAGGATTAGTAACTGCTGGTGTCACAATGTAGTCTAAGGTTATGAAAATCTGTAATAATGGCTGCACAAAACAGGAAATAACAGAGCTGACTCTCAGCAGAGGCATGGTCTCACTTACCCAGTGTTCCCATATACTTGTCATGAGGATCTGATTAGTGATATGAATCTGCCATTTTCATGGAGATTTTATGCTCTCCAGCAGGTCTAAGCTCTTCTAAGACTGAATGTACCAACTAGTACTTTTCTCTGGCAACAAAACTGTGATGTTTCTGAACCTTTGCTGCTGTACAGTAAAGCAACATGATTTTCTTATAATATTATTCAACCAATTCTGATGTCAACATTTCTGCAAGCCTGTTTGCAGAATTAAAAAAGGAATTTTGTTAATATTGGCAAATGATCATTGGAATACAGTGGCTGGGTTAAGGAGTTTCTGAAGTCACCCTGTTGTACTGGTATCTGTGGACCTTTACTGCCCTTTTTAATGGTGTTAGGGTAGTAAATGCACTGATGTTATCTGACAGCAGCGTGGGTATGACCACATAAAGCCAAGACTTTCAGAAAAGAAGGGAATGTAGAAACAGTACTTCAGTAACATTCATGCATTTTGGACAATGCATTGCAGTAACATTCAGTGCATTTTAGGACACATAAAATATCCATATTTTTTTTTTTTGGTATCACATTTGTCTTTACTGTTTCATTTTGTTTGTTTTTCTAAGATAGGGTCTTATTATGCAGACTAGGCAGGCCTAGAATTCCTCTCAATCCTCAGAATCTTGACAACTAGAATTACAGGTGTACACCACCATCCCCAGCCCTTCATTTTTTTCATTGTCAACTGCAGAGCAAGGAGTGTCCATGTGAAAAGAAACAGTATAACTAGAAAGACAAGCTTGCAAGCTTTAAGAAGGGAACAGGACTCTATTGAGAGCTGGGATAGAAGAGGTCCTTAGGGTTTAAAGTGAGAAAGCAACTGTAGTTATTGAAGAGATCCTCACTACTAAAGATAAACCATGTGCTCTGCACTGGAGCAATAAGAAAGGCGTGGTGAAGACAAGACGGAAACATCAAGGGCTCCATCTTGTGAAAATGCAAATTTATTCTGAAGGAGAGCACCTGAATGGAGAAAACAGTTGAAAGAGTTCCCTGTCTGAAAACTTCTGCCCAGGGAAATGTTTCCCCAGCATCAGCACACATACAGCAGTGTGATAGAGACTACATCTCAGCTGGCAGCTGAGCTTGTTGGCAACAGCCACACTTCATAATGTTTTGTTTGGCTTTTTTCTAGGAATTAAAGGTTCAGTAGTCTTGGGTCAAGTTTAGAGACAGTCATTGCAGCAAACAAAAGTCAGAGTCCTACAAAGAGGCTTGGAAAGGACATTTCATGGAACCACGAAGGCAAATCCTAAGTTCAGTGGACCCTCAGGATGTTAGACATACCAGAATCATGAAAATACTGCGGAGGAAAGAACCAGACATAGAATGGCGCTACCCCAGACATAGAATGGCTGGAATGGTAGGTCAACCCCAGTAGATTTGGTGCTTTATCTGATTGGGTTTTGTATTGCTTTGTCTGCTCTTTTATTATTATGTATCCATTCAATCTTCATGGAAAGGAAATGTTTGCACTATACCATTATATAATGCAAGTATAGAAATTGTTTCTTTGATATTTTATTATTTTTATTTTATGTATATGAGTGTGTTGCCTGCATGTGTGTAAGTATGGTGTCCTGCAATGCTCTTGAAGTTCAGAAGAAAGCATCCGATTCCCCAGAAACTAGAGTTACAGACCAGTTGTTAGCTGACATTCAGGTGCTGGGAATTGAAACAGGGTCCTTTGCAAGAGCAGTCAATGCTTTAACTGCTGAGCCATCTCTCCAGCCCCAGAAATAGTTTTTATAACATTATGGAATTTTGAAGTATTAAAATCTTTTAGAAGTAGATGGATTCATTTTGCTTTATGAGAAAATATGAGACTTTAGGGAACAGAGATGGACATGATAACTTAACGTGATGAGTCAGATGTCAAGTTGATAAAGGGTGGAGTTGTGATTGTTTTTAATTATTCACTTGACTGGATTTGAATTACCTTGAAAACACAGTCTGGGGATGTCAATAAAGGTGATTCTAGAGAAATTTAGCCCAGATAAATAGGGATGAAAGCCCTTCTAAAACCCCAGAAACTAAATCACATCATATACAAATCATATAATACGACCAACTGAATTCATTCTAATGGGGTAGGATGACTGGACATACATAAATCAACAAATTTAACAAACCAATCAATAGACTGAAGATAATCATATAATTATCTCAATATATACAAAATAATTATTTCATTTAAAACTCATAACTCTTTATATAAAACTTTGTCATCAAATTATAAGCCAAAGTACAGCTGTGTGCAATGCCAATCCCAGCATTTGGGAGGTGGCTACAATAGGATCAGGAGTTCAGGGCCATCTTTGGCTATTCAGAATTCCAGGGCTACATAAACTCTCTCTCGGTAAAATAACAACAAATAAAATAAAATAGAAAGAACTATAGATATTTTACATTGGAGAAATACCTCAATATATTAGAGCTTGTACATTTAGCAGACTCATAGTCATTATTGTGCCAAATTTGAAAAAAATGATTCTATCTCCACCCAAATATGAACTAAAACAGGAGCATCTACTTTCACCCCTCCTATTCAACAGATCACTAGAAGTCATCTGTGGCTACAAACTTGACACAATAGGATTTAACATATAATACAGAATGCATGAAATCTGGAAGGGAGCTATGAGGAGTACAGATTGGGAAGGGTATCTAAATATGATTAAGATGTATTATATGGAATACAAAACATATAATAAAAATGTATATTGTAAAAAATACTCCCCCCACACAAAATATCAATGTTATTTTTTGTACAAGTAAAAAATGGTAAAAATTGTATGGAACCACTAAAATCATCAAATTGCCAAAGCAGTCTGGAGAAATGTAATAAATCAATAAAAATTTTACTAAATTTCAAAATGAATAAAACTTTGAAAGGTTAAAAACCTTAGTTATCAACAGTGCCTACTGTAGTCTGAACCTTGAATATCTTCCAAAAGTCTAAGTGCTCAAGGCTTAGTCCACATGTGGTGCTACTGGAAGTAATTGATACCTTTAGGATGTGGAAGCTACTAGAAGGTTCTTAAGTTAGTAGAGGTGTTCCTTAAATGGCTTATGGGATGCTGGCAATTTCTTCTTCTTTTCTTTCCCTTCCTGCACATAAGTTACAAGTTGTACTGTTATGAACTCTCTTTTCTATCTGGAGTTGCCATCAGGTGCTTAAAAGAATCTCCAAAACCGGGAGCCATAATAAAAGTTTTCTAAGCTAATAGTCTCACAGATTTTGGTACATAAAAACACACATGGAAGAGAAGAGAGACTCTGGGTAAAAATCCATACCTCCATTAAAGTCTGTTAAGGTGCTAAGACCATGTATCTGAGAAAAGACATTCTAAATAAGGTGTTGATGCTAGAAAGGGTGGTAGATGCCTGTAATCCCTGAAACTGGGAGAAATCTACAAAAGGATCAGGAGTCAAATGTCATCCTTGGACATATAGCAAGTTTGAGGCCAATCTGGCTATATGAGAGTTTGTCTCAAATATACAAACAAAAATCACATTAATAATAGAATGAAATATAAGTTGTGTTCATAAACTGGATTCCAAAATGCAGAAAAATGAAACTAGAATCTTTTCTCACTATATACAAAAATCAACATTTGAAGACTGAAATTGAAGAATGAAAGTTTGAAGTTACCTGAAGGAAACATAAGTGAAGTAATAAAAGACATTTTATACCTAAAAATATTTTTTATTGATTTCTATTTTATTTCATATGTGTGTGTGTGTGTGTGTTTTGCCTGCAAGTATGTAAGTGTACCACATGGGTACAATGCCCTCAGAAATCAGAAGGGGGCATTGGATACCCTGTACTTAGTATGTTAGCTACCATGTGGATGCTGGGAATTTTGTAAGAGTACTCTGTGCTCTTAACTGCTGATCCATCTCTGAAGCACCCCGAAAATGATTTTTGATAAAATTCCAAAGAATAAATAATAATGAGTTTATATAGAACTAAGAAACTTTGGTGTAACAAAGGAAATAACTGGGTAAAGAGACAACAGAGTGGGAGAAAATTCTTCAAGCCATTTATCTCATAAAAGACTAATATATAAATTATGTAAGAAACTCAAATAGGACAGCAAAAATACAATCAAAATTTGGGGGTAGAGAGATGGCTCAGTAGTTAAAAACACTGGCTGTTCTTGTAGAAAACTCGAGTATGAATCCCAGCAACCAGAAGGCAGCTATCAATTTCCGTAACTCCAGTTTCAGGGGATCCGACAGCCTCTTCTGTCCTCTGTGGGCATTGAATGCCACAGGTGCAATTACCTACACACAGGCAATACATACATATAAAAATAATAAATAAATAAATAAAATATGCAATTGATATAAAGAGATAGTTCTCAAACAAAAATACAAATGAAAAATGAGTACATAAAACATCAGTAACTATCAAGAGAATGAAAATCCACTGCAATGACATCATTTTACTTCAGTATTATTAAAGAGAGTGAGAAAAATATTAGTGTGTCTATTGAGAAAGAGAAACTCTTACATATGATGAGTGGGAAGGTAAGTTGTACACTCATTGTGGAAAATAGTATGACTGCTCCTCAGATCACTGAAAACAGAACAGCTTCTTAAATCCAACAATCCCATTGTCAGAGCCTCATACAGAAACAATTAAATAACCATGTTGAGGAGATGCCAGCACTCCTGTGGTTTTGCAGTGCTATTCTAAAATAACAAAAGTAGCAGGGCAGGCTACAATACTAACACCCAAATCAGTAGCCTTCATACACACCAGTGAAAGACATATTGAGAAAGTAATCAGGGAAACATTGTCATTCACAATAGTCTCAAAAATATCATGGAATGAAACTTAAGAACTTCTACAATGAATACTTTAAAATATGAAAATAAAATTAAAGACACTAGAAGATGACAAGACTTCCCGTGCTCATGGATTGGTAGAAGTAATTCTGTAAAAATTGCCATTCTTCCTAAAACAATTTACAAATTCCATATAATTCCAATAAAAATGCCAACTCAGGCTGGAGAGATGGCTCAGTGGTTAAGAACACTGGTTGTTCTTGCAGAAGACCTGGATTTTAATCCCAATACTCACATGGCAGCTAACAATTGTACCGGCACAAAATTGGCATATGTATCAATGGAATAGAATTGAGAACCCAGATATAAATCCACACATACACAGCCCCTTGATTAAAAAAATATTTATTTTATTTTATGGGTATGAGCGTATTGCCTGTATGTATATATTGTGCAATGCCCATGGAGGTTGTTAGCCACCATGTGGGTACTAGGAATCGAACCCGGGTCTGTTGCAAGAGCAGTCAGTGGTCTTAACTTCTAAGCCATCTCCCCAGCCCTGTTGTTGCTTCTTAAGGTAGGTTATCATGTAGCCAGGCTGGCCTCAAATTTGCTATGCATCCAAGGATGACTCTACTGATTCTCAGACCTTCATCTGCTAAAATTGTTATATTATACATAATACAGTAATAAAAAGAAAAATGTTGGGGGCTGGAGAGATGGCGCAACAGTTAAGAGCCCTGGCTGCTCTTGCCGAGGACATGGGTTTGAATCCCACAACCCACATGGTGACTAAGAACAGTGCATAACTCCAGTTCCAGGGGAATCTAACACTGTCTTCTGACCTCCACGGGCACTGTACAACATGAGTGCACTTACATGCAGGCAATACACTAACTCATACACTAAAATAAAAATAATAGAATATTTTTAAAAGAAAGAAAAATTTAAAAGGCAAATATTTAGTCTCAAGCAGTTTTCCTCTTGTGACATTTCTTACTCTCTTTAATCATTTGCATACATGGCCTTTTGTGTACTATGTTGCAACAAGGAGGCCAAATCATTCATTACAGAGACATGTGCCTATAACTTCTGAGGTCAATTCTATCAATAGCACATGTTTGGGGATCCAGGATGAGACAGGCAAGAACTTTCTGCTGTGGCTGGTGTCTGGTTACCATCCCTTTACATTTTTACCCAGTATACAAGCAATTCTCCGCACTCAGTCCCCATCCCTCTGTAGCACTGAAGATTCTAGGCATCATAAGCCATACATGTAGGTGTGTGTCAGGCAACATGGAGGAAGAGTAGAATTAATGTTTTCATTTAATAGTAGGTTTAATGTTTTCATTACAGTCATATAAAGCACACTGCAATTTTGACGCTTAAGACAGAGGCTTTCGGGAGGAGATAAAAGGTAGCAGAACCCATATGGCATGGAACCTAATAAACATTTGTGGAGTGTGTGAGTGTTTCTGTGACAAATGTACAGGGTCTTCCTTGGATAGCAAGCAAGAACAAAAACAGAAAATATATAAATATGATTTTCACAAGTAGTGAAAGCCAAATGATATAGTAGTGCATTAAATTCCCCAATGAGTTTAACAGAAAGTAAACAACAACAACACTAATAGCACAGGCCCAGCCTCTCAAAGGCAAAAGGTAAGAACAGAAGTCAGTGTTAGTTCTCTAAAATTTTGGTTTTGTTTAAATATTTTAAGAACGTTTAAAATTTCTACTACAAATTTCCAAAAGACCATGGGAGTAAACTATTAAAAATGAATGAAATGGTTTTGTACTAAGAACTTCAGTGTATATTTTCTATAATATTTTATCTACTGTTTTCAAAGAACAAAGCCATGCTATACTTAAAATGCTCAATAAACTACCTCCCTCCTTCTATCTAGTATTTTCACAGTCAAAAGTACAAGTGGATGATAGAATCATTAATACTGGGAGACTAAGAGTACATGAACTTATGTGGAGCTTGTGCCCCAATTGCCTCATATGACAATTCACCAACAGCATTCTGTTTTATTCAAAGCATTTGCAGGTATATTAGGAGTGTTTAACACAAAATTTAAATATCTAGATGTATTTTATGGGTATACATTCAGTAGTTGAAAGCATAGTAAAAAAATAGCAAATTTTGATGTTATATGCATAATAGATAGAGGAATCCTATATTTTATTTTACTCTTGGTACAGGGTCTCTCAGTCAAAACAAGAAGTCACTGAAACAACTTCTCTCACTAGCCAGGATGTTCCAGGGTCCTCTGTCTATGGCTTTTGAGTCTGGAATTACAGGAGGCCTGACACCCTCCAGGCATTAGGTGGGTTCTAGAAAGTACTCTGGCAATCTTGCTTGCATGGCAAGAATTTTCACTGGTGAGCCATTTTTCCCAACCCCATTTTTTCTATGTCATAATGTTGTAGACAGACAGTGCCAAACATTAAACTCCTAAACAATAATGATTAAATGACCAAGTGCTCATATTTGTCATGTTTCCTAATAAGGACAGAGATTTAATATTTCATCCTCATCAATTCCTTCTTTTTCTTCCTCCCTGCCTCCTCTTCTTCTTCCTCTTCCTCCTCCTCCTCACCCTATTCATTATTGGCATGCACTATAATATTGAGTAAGTTTCATTCTGTTTCTTGTTACCTGAGAGTTTTCCCTTTTCTGTTCATGAATCAATATTGATTTTCTGTAACATTGTTCCTACATTTAATGGATGATTGTGTAATGTTTTCATTTTGCTAATGTATTAAACTACATTGATTGATTTTTCAAGTGTTTACTTTCCTGCAATAAATCCATCTGAGTTACAATGGAGTATTCTCTTTAGAGTATTGCCTTTGAATTGCTACTAATTTTTAAGGGTTTTTGCATTAGATTCATGAAAAGCAGTGCCTACTCATTTCCTTCATAATATCTTTATCAAAGCATCTGTAATAGGTTTAAGCTAGCCTTGCAAAACACAATCAAGAGTATTTACTTGTTTCCCTCTACCAAAGAAATTGTTTAATATGTGCATCCAGCCTCATTAAAGTTTTGAAAGCATTTATTAAAGGAACAACTTGTGGCTAGGTCTTTGTATGCTTGCTTTTCATTTTTTAGAATATTTTAAATGATTTAATTTCTCCCTAAGCTTATATTTATCTTGATGATTCAAACTGATCAAATTTTTATTGTTCTATTTTATAAAGTTGTGGTTTTCAAAGGAGTTTGCACATTATCAACTTCTTCAAGTTAATTAGGAAACAATACCTTTTCTATTATATGTCTTAAAATTCTCTTCTGAGATTCTCTTACTTCTAGGTTGATAATTTTTTCTTTCATTTTCATTGCTTTTTCCTTGTTTGATTCTTCCATGAATTCACCCAGTTAATGAACATCGATAAAATGGAATTTTATATCAAATATATATTTTATGTCTCATTGATTTCTGCTTTAACTTTTACTATTACTTTCATCAACTGTGTAATTAAGGGTCTTTTCCTAACTGTTTGAGACTGATAAAAGTTTTGGTCATTCATTGTATTTTCTTGCATTTTTCTCAAAATATTAGTTACATACCAGTATTTAAGGATTTGGCATATTCTGTTGTTCAATTCAAACTACTATTTTTATTATATTTCTCTTTATATATTAAGAATTTCCTATGTGCATATAAACTCATCCCAATCCCTCCACTCAAATTCTTCCTTTATCCCCCTCACCACTGTTCCCTCACAATTTCATATGTTCTCCTGTTTGTTTTAGACCCACGGTGTTGTCTTAGTGTTACTAGCATGAACATGTGTGTAGGATATCTACCAGTACATGGGTAGCTTCTTGGGTCCCACATCCCTTAAGAAAATTGACTGCCCCTCCTTCTGGAGCAGTTATCACTTTCCAATAGCCAGGGATGGGACGTCATAAACACCTCCCCGCTCCATGCTGAGATGTTTGTCTGACTTGGTCTTGTGAAGGTCTTGTGCATGTTGTCACAGCTGCTGTCAGTTTATATGTGTAGCTACCATGTTCTGTCCCTAACGCATTTTCATTGTAATTATGTGCTGTCTGTGGCTCTTAAAATCTTTCTTTCCTCTCTTCTGCAATGATCTCTGCCCTCTGGGAAGAGGAGGAATGACATAGATGTCCATTTAGGGCTGAGCATTCCATAGTGTCTCCCAGGTGACTGGTTCCTCCGAGCGGAGGAACCTGCTGTGGAGAAGGCTGGGGAAGGGTTTTCTGCGCCATCTTGGGATAGAGGCCCCTAACTGGGAGAAATGAGTGCTGCTTCGACAGGCTTGGAAAGAGAGCTGGCCCCCGCACCTCACCCAGATGGACACGAGAAGGGGCATTTACCGATCTGGGACAATCTGGGAGGAGACTGCCTGGCCCAAGATGTGTGGGCGAAAGTTAACAGAGACTATGGGCAGGCCGTGGGAGGACCTGAAGTGGTGGGCTCTGAACCACGGTGTAAGAGAGCTTGTCTCTGTGTAAGATCCCCCATTTACCCCCTCCATACCCAAGGGCACAAATCATAATGAATTCACATAAAAATACATTATATGGTTTGTCTGAGCATGCAAGAGACCTCGAGAGAACACTGGCGATAAAACATAGTCACTTATTTTTCTGCAAATTGGCCGAATGTTGGTCTCTGTGAAAATTGAGATATTTTTCAGAAAGAAGCTTTTCTGATGATGTTGAGATATGCACTTAAATAGGAATATAAAGATAGGTCTTTAAGAGTCAATTTAGTATGCTATCCATTTGGTGGAATAATATCAATACTTTCTTCCTAGACCTAGGACCTCTATAGCCCCAGTTTCTTGGTCCTGGTAATGGTGTCAGACATGGGTTCCATTTTGTGACGCATGCCTTAAATCCAGTTTTTTGTTTAAAAAGTAGTTGGTTACTCTTACAACATTTGTGTGATTATTACAACAGTGTCTGGTTTTATGCCAGTTTTTTTTTTTTAATTACTGTGGCTCTGTAACACAACTGGACATCAGACATGGTGATAACTCCCACAGTGTTTTTATTGCTTAGGATTGTTCTGGTTATACTGGATATACATGGATATTCCATTTGAATTTAAGATGACTTTTTCTACTCTTGTGAAGACTTAATTTATAATTTTGTATTTGAGGGAGGGAGATATGATGCAGAGCCCTGCACACAACTGGGAAGAATGTGGCTTTTCTAGCAGTAAAGTTTGCACTACAGGATTTTGGGGAAAAGGTAACCAAAATTATCAAACATTTGTCAACAATTGATATTATCTCCACCTTTCAAATACATGCAATAAGAGGAAATCATTGGGAGGCTCACCTCAGAACAAATTATTTCCTCAAAGTGAGATGAATAAGGATTAGTGTTAGGGAGATAATTTCTGCATGTCTCTATTTTTTAGCAGTTTATTAAGAATTTCATACATGCATATAAGGTGTTTTGATCAAATCCATACCCACTGCAGGCAGACAGCCCTTTTAGACCACTCCCTCCTCCTCCTCCTCCTCCTCCTTCTTTTAGTGGAAGTGAGGCTAGTCTGCTCATGATGAGAGGGAGAAGTATAAAATGTAGAGGTGAATCTCACTAGCACTTCCAGAACTCTCATTTTGTTTCTTGTTTTAATGGAAATGCTTTGAGTTTTTCCCCATTTAATATAATACTGGCTCTAGGTTTGTCTTTTATGTTGAAGTTTGCTGCTTCTGCTAGAAGTCTTATGTTGAGCAGTAAGACAAGAGAGGGGGATAAAATAATAAGAAACAAGGAATCCAAATATCTTTATTTGAGGATGATACAATTTTATACAGAAGGGACTCTAACATTCCAAAAGAAAACTCTTAGAACTGATAAAACCTTGGCCAGTAAGATAACTCAGTGGGAAATGCTTCTGCTGCCAAGTGCAATGACGCCAGTTTAACCTCTGGAATATGCATGAGAGAAGGAGAGAACTGACTCCCACATATTGTTCTCTGTCATCAGCATATGTGACTTAATGTTAGCATTCGTACACACACAGACACACACACACACACACAGACACACACACACAGAATAATTAAATGTAGAAAGGAGAATAAACACAGAATAAAGTGGAAGAAGAGGAAAAAATGCAAAAGTCAATGACTTTCCAATATTTCAATGCAAACATACTGAGAAATAAATCAGAAAAACAATTCCACTCACAACTGCCTAAAAATAACATAGGAATAAACTGACAAAGATGTGAAAGACCTCTACAATGAAAACTTCAAACACCGAAGAAAGAATTTGAAGACATTAAAAGAAAGACTTTTCCAGCTCATGAAATGAAAGAATTGTTGTTGTGATAATGGTTATATGCCAAATGCAATCTACAGATTCAATTCAATTTCCATAAAATTTCAATTCGTCTTCACAGAAATAGAAACACTACCTTAAAATTCATATAAAAGTACCAAAGAAAAGATGCTGGAAAGTGAAAACAATCCTGAGTAAAATAGAGCATGTAGGAGGTGTCATCATACCTGATTTAAAATTATACAGCAGGAGCAGAGTGATACAAGCAGTATGGTAGGGACAAACACAAGTCCATAGAGCAACATAACAGTATAGAGATTCTAGGATAAATCATACAACCACATGAGCTCAGACAAAGATGCCAAAGGTATTTTACCAAGAAAAGAGCATCTTTTTAACAAGTTGTGCTGAGGAAGCTAGATTTCCACATAATGAAGATGGTAACTGGAGCTGTGTCTCTTAATTTGCACAAATATCAGCTCCAAAATGGACTGAGAATGTTTGTGTAATACCGGACATTCTGAAGCTGGTGGAGGACAATAGGAAAAGCATTTGAAGCCATAAATTAAGCATAGTTACTTTCCTAACAGTCATTCAGTCTCTCAGGAAAGTGATAATCACTAGCAAATCAGATATATTAAATGAAAAACCTGTACAGCAAAGGAAAGTGTTAACCAAATGAAGAGGCATTCCACAGAATGGAAGAACGTTTTGGTCAGCTACATACCTGACAGAAGTTTAACAAAAAGAATATACAAAGAACTACAAAAACTAAGCAACAGAAAAATAAACAAGTCAATCAAAAATTAGGCTAGTGTCTGGTATAGAGGTGCATGCCTTTAATCCCAGTACTCGAGAGGCAGGGGCAGACAGATCTCTATGAGTTTCAGGCCATCCAATGCTACATAAATGAGATCCTGTCTCAAAGCACAAAACACAAAGTAAAGCAAAAGAAAACAATACTAAAAAATAGGCTAAGGGGTCAGCTAGATGGTCCATGGGTAAAAATATTTATTGCACAAAACTTATGACCTGAATTCAAATGCCATAACTTAAGTTGGAAGGAGAAAACTTGCTTCCAAGAGTCTCCGAGCATCACATGTGTACTATGGCACACACGCACACACACACACACACACACGCACATCACATCCTAAACACACATTAATAGTGATAGGGATTGGAGAGATGACCAGGTAGATAAGCGTTCTTGTGCTGCTCTTCCAGGGGAATTGAGCTTTATTCCCATCACCCATATCAGGTGGCTCACAAGCCCCTATAGCTCTTGTTCCAAGGGGAGCCAATGCCCTCTTTTAAAATTTGTGGACACTCATACACACATTCACAAACTCACAGAAACAGACACAGACACAGAAACACATACAGACACACAGACACATGCATAAATAAAATAAACCTTTGAAATAATAATAAGTAGAATTATTTTAAAAGGGCTAAGAGGCCAACTAGAGAATTACCAAAAGAAGAAACTTTAAAGAGGCAAATATCTCTGAGTGTTCATCACTCTTAACACTCAGGGTAATACAGATTAAAACTACTTTGGGATTACATCATACCCATGTCATAATGATTATCATAAAAAAAAGAGTGATATTGGTCATGGAGAGATGGATCAGTGGTTAAGAACACTGGATGTTCTTGCAGAGGAGCCAGGTTTGGTTTCCAGCACCTGCATGGCAGCTAACAACTGTGAAATTCCAGTTTCAGGGAATCAAATGCCTCTTTCTGGCCTCTACAGATATCAAATGAAACAGGTACCCTTACATACAGGCAAGCAAACCACTCACACATGTAAAAAAATATAGTTAAATTTAAAATTTTAAAGAAAATAAATGACAAGAAGTGTAAGAGAAGATGAGGGGGGAGACCTTTATTCATTGTTCGGTGGGAGTAGAGCCTGGTACAGCTACTAAGAAAACAAGAGTGAGATTTTCCAAAATTCTAACACTAGAACTCCCATATGAGTTAGCTATACAACTACTTGACATTTTCGCAAAAGATTTTCCATTCTATAGTGATTTCTGATCCCTGTTCATTGCTGATCTATGGACAATAGCTAGACTAGGAAATAGAATCACCCTCAAAGTCCAACAACTGATGAGTGGCTAGTGGAATTGGGGTACTGTACTAGTTAGCTTACTGTTGATGTGATAAAATAGCATGACCAGAAGGAACATAAGGAAAAAATAATTTGGGGGCTTATGGTTCCAGAGGGTTAGTCCATATGTCAAGGGAGGCATGGCAGCAGTCACCTGGAGCAGGATGGTGGCTGATTTATCTTAACCAGCCACAGAAAACAGAGAGTCAACTGGAAGTCAGGCAAGGCTATAATTTCTCAAAGCCTGCCTCCAGTGGGGAAAGTCCCTGCTTCCTAAAAGTTTCATAACCTCCAAACACAGCATCCCAAATGAGGTCCAAATGTTCTAATGCATGAAGCTATGGGGACATTTTTTATTCAAACCACCACAGGCATGTACATACAAAGGAATATTATTCATCTATGAAAATGAAATTATACAATTTCTAAGAAAATAGATGGAACAAGAAAATATTAGAGTGAGGTATCACCGTGTTCTCTCTCACATGCAAAACTTAGCCTCAATTTCTACTTGTACAAAAATTATTTACATAGGAATGAGTTTGTTAGACGTCGTGAAAATAGAACGTGACCCAGGAGGGGCACAGGAGAGGCCTTAAAGGGAGAGGAATGGGGAGGGCAATAGAACACACATGTTATAGAAGCAAATGAGGGCATACTGGTGGTGGAAGGGCAGAAGTGCAAATACGGAGTGGGGAGATGGAGGAGAGGAAGAGGTGGGGAGGAGGTGACGCAGACTGAATATGTGATAGCATGAATCAATAAAATAAATACTAAAGTAGACAAAAACAATGGAAATTAACCAGTTTCCCAGCATGTTTCACCTCAGGTATTAAAGAATATTGTCACTAATCCCAATTTATATTTTATTATTATGTGTTTTATTTTATGTGTCTGAGAACATTAATTGTATGTAGGTAAGTACAACTGCATTGTGCAGTGCCTGTGGAGGACAGAAGAGGGCATTGGATCCCCTGGAACTGGAGTTATGGATGGTTGTTAGCTGCCATGTGGGTGCTGAGATTCAAACCCTCACCTCAGGTATTAAAGAATATTGTCACTAATCCCAATTTATATTTTATTATTATGTGTTTTATTTTATGTGTCTGAGAACATTAATTGTATGTAGGTAAGTACAACTGCATTGTGCAGTGCCTGTGGAGGACAGAAGAGGGCATTGGATCCCCTGGAACTGGAGTTATAGAAGGTTGTTAGCCACCATGTGGGTACTGGGAAGAGAACCCCGGTCCTCTGCAAGAGCAGCCAGTGCTCCTAACTGTTGAGCCATCTTTCCAGCCCCACTAATCCCAATTTATAGGCTTTGCATGAAGTGATGATAAAGCATAGAACAAACACAGGGATGCAAAGTTGCCACCTAACCATCAACAATTGTCACGTCTATAAACACAATGACTTACAAGCTATTTTCAGCAAAGAAAGTTGTCGGTACTTCAAGATTAAGAGCGTAGATAAACAAATCGAGTCCACAGCAGAGCTTTAGGACATCAGGGATTTTTACTCACCACCTGTCTCTTTATTGTAGATTAAGTAGATTAGTAAATTTTCAGAGTTAGAAAACTGAGAGCTCTAGTTTATAGCTAATTTTTTTTTTCACAGACTATATACTCTAGTGACTCAGATATGTAAGTATAAATGATGGAAAAACAAAGACGCCAGCTTCTATTTGTGTCTTTTGTGACTTTCTGTCCTTTGTCAAGTCACATCTTTGCAGATTTTATTCCTCTGAAGCCATCACATTTGGTTGGTTTAAATTTAACCTCTTGTGTTTAAGATAATACCATATGACTACAAATGGCACCTTCTTCTAATGTGAAGAAGACACATTTTATTTCCTACTGTGTTTTAACAGTAACTTCTCTCGTTTCTTTAAATTCTTAGAATGCTACATAATGGAATCTAATTCAGAAACAGTTCCTTGGGCTAAATTGCTCCACTTCTATCAAGACAGGGACTCCTCTATATCACCAACTAATTATCCTTCCTTTGTGTCCAGTCCCAAATGAAGCTTTCGATCCTCTAAAACCTATTAATATAATTTTCAAAGACATGTGAATAATGAAAGACATTTTAACACTGATAACAGAGAGAACTATAATGAGAAATCCTGCTTTTGATAATGGTATCAGTTTTCCTCCTGTTGTTTTATCATTGTCTACTAAAAGTGTCCTCTGTAGAAGGGAAAAAAGACAAATTCAAAGATAAATAAAAGGAGATTTTTTTTTTTTTTTGCAAATGAGTGGGGTGTGAAATCCTTTAAAATCTACTCTGTCTTTCTCACTTTTTCACTCCAATACAATTATTCTTAAAAACTGAAAAATTGTATTGCCTAAACATGTATTTTGGAGCGTTATATTTTGCTTCTGGTTTTATAGGCTGACTTAAACTCTGTTACTGAAATGAAAGTTAAAATAAATTTCTGTTAAATTGGAACTATTCTTTGTCTATATATCAACTGTTACATTTCCTAACAAAGTAGAGTAGTAAAAAAGGAACCAAAAATAAATACAACTTTGGATTGTAGGTTAAAGCATGAAATTCAGTCCTGAAAATCAATACTTGAATTAAATCACCAATGTGATTTTGTGATTTCAGCTTTCATTTTAATGTAAAATAGGAAAAAGATCATTATGTAGCAATAATAAAATCATTATAGACTTCTTATGAAATAACAGAGAAACAACTGTGTATTTTTATTTTTGTTTTTGTGATGCATGTGTGTTCATGTTTGTGTATGTATGACAATAGTCAGTGTCATGCATCTTTCTCAGCTGCTGCTCACGTTATATTTTTGAGGCAGGGTCTCTCACTGAACCTGGAGCTCACATATTAGGCAACAAAGATTGGCCTGTTAGTTTCTAAGATCCGCACTCAACACCAGGATTATAGCTAGCACCTCCACGCCTGCCTATGAAGTTGGTACCGTGGATCTGAATTCAGGCCCACCTTCCTTCTGTGGCAAAATCTGTACTACTGAGTCATTTCCCCAGTCCCTTCAAATGCACGATTTTTAAATGCAGAATATTGATCTTTTAAATATTTTATTTTTATTTTTTAATGTGTATTACTGTATTGCTTGCATGTATGTCAGTGTACCCATGTCATATAATGCCCATGGAGGTCAGAGGAGCACATCAGATCCCTGAAAACTGGAATTATGGATGGTTTTTCACCACCATGTACGTCCTGGGGTTTAAACCCAGGTCCTCTGCAAGAGCAGTCAGTGCTTTTAACTGCTGAGCCATCTCTCCAGGCCCCAAGAAATATTTATTAATCTTTTAATTTTAGTTAACCTTTAATATTTGAAGAGATTCTTTTTCTGCTAAATGGAACAAAAAATATAATGACTTCAAAGTCTGCTCAAATGATTAAACAGAGTTAATAGACATAAATGTTAGCTGTAGTCCTGGTTCACAAAACTTTACATTTCATACATCCGTGACTAAGATTCCTATAAAGCAAAACAATGTAACATAGTATATTTTTTATCATGTGTTAAAACACTGATATTTTTACAATTATATCATAATAAAATGTACTAAAATGTTAATATGGCTGAAATATTGGTGCAAAAAATGCTACATTTCCCTACCAGTTAATAGGCAGATTTCTCTCCATGCTACAATATCTATTCTACATGGATCTAGGTGCTGTTATGAGGCTCAGCTTGAACTCTCTCCATCCTTAAGGACTGTTTGTGCTCCCTTTTCTCCCACACAGCAATGTGTACTCACTTTCAAGTGCTTTTAGATACACATGGCTAATGTGAGATCTGCACAGGTTTTTGGTAGATGGTACTCCTAGAAAAATGACTACAGACACAGCCAGAGAATGCAAGGAACCTGGAAATTAGCACTGGCAGGAGTTTATGATGACTTAAGCAGCACTGATTGTACCCTAAAGAGTGCAATGGTGCCACTCCATTAGAGTATAAATGATTTCTATATTGTTGTCCTTTGTTGTGCTGCATCAAGAAGGAAGGAACATGGAGGCACAGAAGGTTTCCAGAATCCTGACCTGTAATGTGTATGTGCTGACTACTATTCTGGCATGCTCCATAGAACCAAGGTAGCAAAGTGGTGTTACCTTGCTGGGAAAATCATCATACAGTTCAGTCACAATCACTTTCCTATACCAGTGGATATGAAGGGAAGAGCCAGTGTATATGTATTTATTTACTATCTCACACAGCATTGTGCTTTGAATGTGAAATATCCCCCTTGGGCTCAGATATTGATCACTCGGTTCCCACCTGGTGGCTCTACTATGGAGGCAGTGGAAAATTTGCCAGCTGGGGCCTAGCTGGAGGAAGTAGGCCATTAGCATGCCTCTGAAAGTTATACATGGACACCAGTCTCCCTCTCCCTCTCCCTCTCCCTCCCTCCGTCTCTCTCTCTCTCTCTCTCTCTCTCTCTCTCTCTCTCTCCTTCATCCCCATCAAGATATGAACTGTCTCCTCTAGTTCTCCTCCCATGATTTTATGTATCACTAAAGGTAGAAATTCAACAAAGCAAAGACAATAAACTAAACCTTTTGAATCTTCAGTCCAAGCAATTAGCCTTTGTTTTTAGGTTTATTTGGATTTGTAACCATTATGAAAAAATACTAACATATTACATGTAGTTCCTTACTAACCATTTCTTAATTCAAATGTTCTAAGAAACATGACTTCTACTTCCAACCATAGAAACAAACAGATGGCTTAGTTTTTCAAAATCCTGTTGAGTATTTATAAGTATGCTCCTGTTCCCTAAGATGAATAATCTTTAGAAAGAACATAGTGCAGGTGAAAAGAAAGCGCACGTTTAACTCACAAATAAGGCTGAGGTAAAACTTTTCTTTCTTTGTGACAACTAAAATCTTCATCAATATTAAATAACTGGTTGGTGAATTTTAAGGGGGATTTTAGTCAGTTCGTAGGTTCATGCAGAAATAACGAGACAGAATTGCAAAAAAAAATGAGGTAAAAATACAACCATGTGTATTTGGGAGCCTAAGACAACACATTGAGTTTTATTAACTGCATAGGACACAAGGATGCTTGCAGCACAGGTTGTTAGAGCTTGCTTCCTCACATGCTGATCTCTAGGGGTGAAGGTGGATCAATTCCAAGTTTTGAAGTTCTCACAGAAGCTGAGAATTATAATTTGTGAATGGCACTTCAAGGAGCCCTGACAGAGACATTGTGGTTTGTAAAGCATGAACCAGGACATCCCTCTACTTTAGGGAATAATGTTTTGAAATGCAACCACTTCAGTGATTTTAAATTTTGTTTATAGGTGCTCTCAGGTAATTATATAGAATTGAATATTTAACTTTGTCCCAAACCATATAGGCCGCAAGCTAAAAGTATTTACTCTGCCAATTGTATTAGTGAACAAATGACTCTTGTTCATTTTGATATGGATTTACTTAAATTTTAATTAAAGGAGATAAATGGCTGATCAAGTAAAGAAATTGAAGCTTAATGACAAAAACTTTTCTGTTACAGTGGTT
>NW_008347042.1:7352533-7379675 GCF_000622305.1 Nannospalax galili
TATATATCTTGAACAATGAGAGAGAGAGGATAGACATAAATAATGCTTATCTTGTTTGAAAAATGAGAGTGAAATATATTTGTTCAAAAACCTACTGAAAAATAAACATACAATAATCAATATATGTGTGCATGTGTAAAAAGAAGCCCAGGGTCAGACAGGAGAAATGCCCCTTCAAGTTATTGGTCAGGGCACCAAGAGATTCCTAAGATGTATTTTTTAATTGACTTAAAGAATGCTTAAATTAAACATAAATGTACAGGGCATAGTGGCACACACTTTTAATTTCACTCTGGAGGCAGTTTCTGTGAGATCAAGTTCAGCCTGGTCTACAAAACAAATTCTGGGATTCTGGGGCTCAAAACAAAATAAAAACAAACAAGAGCATAAATGCTATAAAGATACCACAAAACAACATAATAGAAACCAACGTCACAAGGGGCTGACTGAAATCAGTAAAAGAACATTTTAGACAATATATATTTTAATAGTCTCAAAAAGAACAAAACAAATCCAATATGTCACCAACAATTGCTTTAATGATTCACATTCTAAGAGCTAAAATATGACATTCATTTCAAGTACAATGTGCTAACATTGGTAAAGGACATTTCAGTACAACAAAATAAAAGGCTCATTAATTTCCTACTCTTTCAAATGATACCATAGGGAAAATAGTTATTTCATAAAGTTTCATTGAATGGATTTACTAAAACATGCTTAAATAAATAAGTGCTTTATGAAAAAATGAGTAAATATAATAATTCTAGTCTTACTAAATATTTGGCATCTTCCTGGAAATAACTCTTGATCATCAGTGAAATTGATAGAATCCTGAGAAAATCATATCATTAAGCACAAAATATTAACTTCAGCATAATGTAACTCAATTTCCATCCTATATAACGTGGATGGTTAGGCACTCTCAGGATGCTCATACTCTGATACTTCAAGCTTGAAAGTTAAGAAATAGTGAAGTATTATATGCTTGAATGACGAAGAACTAAAATTTGCTTAGTGACCTGCAGGAAGTATAACATGTCTAACTAGAACTCATCTTATCACTGATACAGTCTGATCATTCCTACTTTATTCTGTAATGTTACCTATTATACAACAGTAATATGATTTTTAAAAGGAAACTCTAATATGTACCATTTACCCCTGGCTACAGAAACTGAATATCACGTGTTATTAAGTATTAGGGTGTTTTATTATCTGAAAGCAAGCTTGAATATATTTATTTCATAACAAAACATTCTAAAGTACATTAACTGAGTGAGTAGAGAATGTTTTTTCAAACCTCTGTAGCATTTTGTGATCTTATGTCTCCATCCTCAGCATAGTTACATTGTCTCAGACCTTGAATCCCAAGTGTTGTACAAGACATTGTATCATTAAGAAATGGCTTCCCAGTTCCTGAAATTCCAATATCATGAAACTTTCTGAAAAATGGAAGTAGCTTGTGTGTGTGTGTGTGTGTGTGTGTGTGTGTGTGTGTGTGTGTGTGTGTTTAACAGTAGTAATTAAAGAAGAAATGAGTGAGGGGAATGTGAGATAACTTAGATGGGACAAGGAAGGGGTAGATATGATGTAAATATAGTGCGTACTCATGTATGAAATTCTCAAAATAGTCTTATAAACTAATTTTTAAAAACGAGCTGTCTGGGTCCTAGAGAGAAAGCACTGGTTTCTCTTGCAGAGGACCAAGGTTCAATTCCCACCACCCACTTGGCCGCTAACAAGTGTCTATAATTTCACTACCATGGGATCTGAAACCCTCTTCTGACCACCATGGCCATCGCATGACGTAGGTGCACTTACATACATGCAGGCAATATTCTCATGCACATAAAATAAAAGTAAATAGATAAAATACATTTTAAAAAGCAGAAGTGCCATAGTAGATGTATTTCCAACCTTGTGCATCAAAGCCATAATAGGCTCTTCTTCACTTAAGGACAGGCAACAGGTGATGGAGAGGTGACAGCTCAAGGAACCTAGTAGAGGCTGCACTGACTAATTTGGGGGAGTCAGGGAGAGGGAGAGGACACCACCACCATAATTAAAGGAAGAATGCAACTGTGAAGCTATGATTAACTCTGTTGATAATGCCAAGATCAGAACCCTAAGCATTTAGTGGTATTCCCATTTTCAGCCATGGGGAAAGTTGATGATGAGCACTGAGGACCATCGGTGCCTGGCATTCTCCAGAGAGAACCTTGAACTCAGGTCTTCATAGCATGAAACCATCAAGCGTGAAACTGGCACTACAGGGTAGCATAGATGGTGAAAGTCCCTGTTTTAGTTTCCATGCTGTCATCTCCTTGCTGAGACAGTTTCGTTATTTTCAGATATATTCATTTTCCTTATATATTCAAAAAAATAACTGATAGGAACATTGTGTAATTCACATCTCACTTGCATTTAACATACTGAAAATACTTCAATCTAAATTAACTGAGACATTTTTCTTTTTTTTAGAGAATTCTGACTTTAAGAATCTACAGATTAAAAACAATTATTTTTTTGTGGAGGGTGGTAGATGGGGAAGGAGGGAGAATACATTCCATAATACTCATGTGGATGTCAGAGGACAATTTGACTGGAGTTGGTTCTCTCCTTCCACTGTGTAGTTTCTAGGGATGGAACACAAGCTAGGCAGCCTTGTCTTTAAGCTCCTTTATCAGCGTAGGCATCTCAAGCGCCCAAGAAAGACATTTTTCCATGTCAACAAATGTATCATCTTGTAGAAGGATGACTCAAAACTCATTCCACGGGGGCGGGGAGGGGGGGACTAGCAAAACAAGCTATAGGAAAAGAGTTAAAAATTGCAGTGGATGACATCTGGAGATAAACTCTCAAAACTCTCCACAATACATTTCAGTACAGAGAAAAATTAACTGGCAATTAGGGAACTTTGTGACATATTTCAAAGAATTAAGATAGAAAAACACATGCGTTTGTAAGAATAAGGAGTTAATGGGAAACATAACATAGATGGTTCAAATATACAAAAATGAAGTAAGCTTATAGTCAACTTATAGCCTCATAAAACAACTACTGCCTTACAATAATGTGTGCTTTCTCACACTTGTGGGACAAAAACAATATTTAGAGGACAAAATTTAGTATCTATTTAAATTTTTGATATGAACGAACGTTTTGTTCAGCTATGTCTGAGGGTTTTATTTATTTCAAAAATAAAAATAGAGACCATTCGAATAACTTCTAAATACTAAGGATTAAAAAATGAAGTATTTTGCTGGGCATGGTGGTGCATGCCTTTAATCCCAGCACTCGGGAGGCAGAGGCAGGCAGATCTCTGTAAGTTCAAGACCAGCCTGGTCTCCATAGTAAACCCAGGACAGCTGGGGATACAGGGAGATCCTGTCTCAAAAAAAACAAAAAAAAAAATGCAGTATTGTTTTGAATTTTAGGAGATATACACTCAAATATTAAGCCATTTCGACAGATAATGTATAACCAAATATCAAAGGAACACACGATTTAACAGATTGCTACTTTTGATTTATTTATAACATATTTAATATATTTTACAGTACCCACATTTAATTTGGATCTTTGTCAATAATGTGTACGTGTTTAGGGCATATGACACATGTAGAACTATTAGATTTGTGTTTTTTTTATTTTATGTGTATGAGTGTATTTCCCTCATGTATGTAAGTGCACACATGTAGTGCAATTGTTAGCCACCATTTGGTACTGTGACCCAAACTTAGGTTCTTTTCCCTCATGTATGTAAGTACATACATACAGTGCAATTGTTAGCCGTCATGGAGGTACTGGAATCCAACCTCTGGTCCTCTACAAGAGCAAGCAGTGCTCTTAACCGCTGAGCCATCTCTTCAGCCCCCAGAGTAGGAGATTCAAAAATACTTTTATTGATAACTTGAGAATTTCATACAATATATTTTGATCATATTTAGACCTCATCACCCTTCTCACCCTCAGCCTACTGCCTCCCCTCTAGACTTCGTATCCTCTATTTTCTTTTTCTGAAGGCTGTCAAGTCTAATCTGTGTTCCTCAAATGTTCTTGGGTGAAGGTCCATGCCTTGGAGTCTTTTCACAAAGGGACTTTTTATTTGAAAACACAGGCTCAGTGTTTTTGAAATGGAGCTTTGACATATCTCTACTTTCATCCTAGTAATGGTGCCTTCAAATAATGTACAGCTACTTCCCTAAAACAACCAAACAAACAAAACTCTGAGTTTAAGGTGACAAGTATGTCAGATCAATTCGCATATTTTTAGAATAACTTTAAAATTTTTGTTACCACACACACAAACATCTGTTTATAAAATGCGACTTTTCCTTGTATTCTTTATTTCCTAAATTGACAGCACAAAACACACTGCAACACACTTACCAACTGACTTCTGTATGTGGATATAAATACAACTTCATTCCAAATAGGCCTGCTTTTATATATAGTAATGTTTTAAACTGGAAGTTTGTTTTCTATAAGTGTATAATTTTAAGAGACAATATATTTTCCCCTTAATTTCTAAACCAGTATCTTCTCTATCACTTTCTTAGACCTAAAATAATCGGTAAAAAGAAAAATAGGGTTACCATAATCCTTATGGAATTAGAGGTAGATAAAGGACCAAGTTTCCTGAGTCCATGACGTCTCAAAAGTGAATTGCACTAAGTGTTATCAGACGTGAAGGAAGTGCAGAATGTCTGCTTAATAGTGTGGTGATGGTGCTTTTCCTAAGTCTCTAGAACCATCTGCTGTTATCCTATTTCACTTTTATGACTGGGCCAAGTCTTTCAGACACCCCAGTCAGGACACCACATATGTGTTAAAGAACTCATTGCCATGGAGTACTGACAAAGAGACAAGCTTCAGCAGAGCTGGGACTGAGCTTAATCAACAAAGTCACAGAATGGAATAAAGTCATTGCTTTAGCCCAATAAGCATTTACACCTATGGAACCATCAGTACAGGAGGATTCATGTTCTCCATGACTCCTTGATCTGCAGAAATTGACTCTGAAGAAGCAGAGAGTTATGGCAGCCCTGCCCTAGTGACTCATGCTTTGCTTCATTGCTGACAATGCGACACATTCCAGATGCATTCAAGGATAACCTTAGATACAGTTCTCCAGGGTCATTTGGAAAATTTCTTCCTGGGACACAAGATGTTTGGTTTCCTAGTAACACTTTGTGATTTCCTATATGATCCTTCTGCTCCCCCCCCCCCAACTTATTCTAGTTTGGTATACATTGTAATAAGCCAGATAAATTCATTAACTTTAGAAATTACCTTTGCTGGGTGTGGTGGCTCAAGCCTTTAATCCAAGCACTAGGGAGGCTGAGGCAGGTGGATCTATGTGAGTTCCAGGCCAGCCTGGTCTACATAGTGAGTTCCAGGCAAGCTGGAGCTACAAGAAGACCCCGTCTCAAAAAAATATCAAAAAAAAAAAAAAGGAAATTACCTTTGCCTACCATCAGTGATCATTAATGGAGATCTTTTTGAAAGTTAAAACCTCATTGAATTTTATGTCTTATAGGGTTTATTCTGAGTACAATATTGTATAACTGTATTAATTCAACTGTGAACCTAAAAATTTACACTCAATTTTGAATGAGATGTCTTTGTTTTGGAAACTGTTATTGACTATGTCAATGCTGTTGTAATGATATGCTTCTACTAATTATGTGGTTATTAAATAAATAATTTAAAAACTGCAAAAAAAAATTAAAGAGCCTGGAGTGGGGTTTATTCTCAAATGTGTGATGGCTACCATACTGTTAGACTATGAGTTCCCAAAGAGAATCAGCAGGAAATAATTTTAAAAAACAACCCACCCCCCAAAAAAAACCCTCCAAACAAAACAAAGTCTAGGACATGAGGATTCTATATAAGCAGACTAGACAACCCAACAAAAACATGCATTGCCTCATGAGTGACTCTGGAAGGAGGAAATTTTGCATATAGACAAGTGCACACCAAGCTGTATGCCTGTAGGCATGAAGAGAGGTGAGGGGTGTGTGTCTACAATCCAAAGAGCACCAAAGATGCCTGGTGAGGAGTGAGACATAGACTGGATTATTATTTTTTTTAATTTAATTTTTATTTATTTATTTATTTATTATTTTTTAAACCCACTTCCCAGATAGCACCCTCCCATAGCTTCCCTCCACCCACTAGAGCCCTTATACTCTGATATCCCTGCTACTGTCTGCTGTGTTGTCGATACCCCCAGTCCCCACTACTTGCCCTTCTGGTGAATTTAATCAGGCTATCTAAAGGTCTTTTTTTAGGATGGTCAGCTATTCCTCATCTAGCAGTAATCAGTTGTCAATATTCCTTTGGATAAGATTGGGGTCTCCTGTTCATTTTCCCAGTTCTATGCTGGGTTACTATCTGGGAGTGACTTTGCCCACCCTGGCCAACAACTCAAAAGAAGGTATTACCTGTCACTTTTTGCTCCTTGCCCTCCTAGATCAACTAGTTCCAGGAGACTATGAGCATCTCTCAAAATGTCCTATAATGTTGGTGGGTTACCTGTCCTCTTGATCAAGGAGGCCGAGGAGACCCCACCAGATGGACTTGAACCAGTGTCCAGTCTACAAAGAGGAGGGCCAACACAGAGGAATCACTTCCTCCATGCTTCCAAGGGAAGACAACCATGGTGGAGCAGGACTTTTGACTTATCTTCACATAGGCGGAACTGGTAAAAGGAGCCAGGGGCTCCTCCCAAGCCTATGTGACCCCTGAGGAACAGATCCTCAAATGACTAGATTATTTTTATTAAAATATTTATTATATTTTATTTATTTCTGTTGGGTGTGGTGAAGGGTGACTGTGTGCCAGAACATGCTGGGAAGGCAGAGGACAACTTGCTGAGTCAGTTCTCTTCTTCCACAATGTGGGTTCCAGAAACTGAACTCAGGTTCCCAGGCTTATTAACAGGCACTGTTACCCACTGATCCATCTGGCCAGCTCTGGGATACTTTTTTCTGAGCTCTTAAAAGGAGCCACCTTGATGACACCATCTTGAGTTTTTATCATCTAACAAGTGGTAAGTTTTGCTTGTTTAAGCATCTGTGTTTATGGTAATCCATTAAGGCTGCCTGAGCAAAGTGATATAGCAGTTATCAGCTCATCTGTGATATTTGTGATTGGGCAGAAGTATTAATAGTGTGTTATTTTGTGACATTTTCCTCTCAAGGTATTTAAACGTGGACTTTGGTTTCCCTAATGAAGGTATGAGCACTGGGTTGTTGGTAGTGGCAGCCAAGACCCACACCAGGAGGGGTGGGGTGAAAAGCATGCAGGGAAGAAAAAAATCTAAGCCATCAGATGGAGAGGAAGGAGGTGGCACAGAGAAAGCATTCTTGTTCCTGAATGTCCCACAAAGCCCATGTCTGTTCACCCCTCACCCTCCAACACCACGCTCATCTGATCCCCAGGCATTAATCCCAGCCATTCATAGTTCAGTATCAGATCCCTAGAACTAGCCTGTGCCTGTTTCCTGAACTATAAAAAATATTTAAACATTTTAACATTTTATATTTATGTTGTATGTATGAGTGTTTTGCCCATACATACGTAAGGGCACCTGTTTGTGTAATGCCTGTAGAGAACAGAAGAGAGTATCAGATCCCCTAAAACTGGAGTTTCGGATGATCGTTAGCCACCATTTGTGTGTCAGGAACTTTATGTTGTTCCTCTGTTACAGCAGTCAATACTTTTAACTGCTGAGTTCTCTCTCCAGGCCTAACCCTTTAACCAAACATGCACTGAACTGATTATTAGCCCTCCCCGACAACCCCAGAAGACACAGACATCTCAGATTGAGTAAACTGATCCTTCAGTTTGTCATATCACAGAACCCCAATTCAGGGTCCCATGTGATTTCCCTAACACTTCTTGGCCCTTACAAACTGCTGCCAATGATTACAAAAAACTATTAATTTTGAGTCACTTATTTCCTCTTTGATTTCCTCACATCAAATATTTCCTTCATGATGCCCTGAACCATTTCTAAAGTATGTGTCATCTCGTGTATGTTTATGTGTATGTATGCATTTATGTGTATGTGCATTCATATGTGTACATGCTTCTCTCTGTCTCTGTGTGTGTGTGTGTGTGTGTGTGTGTGTGTGTGTTTGTATGTGTTTCCATTAGATACCTGGGCTGTGCAGGATTCTGTTTACATTCCTTACCACTTCTACTTATTGGTTTCCCACCTATTTTCTCATTTCAGCTTTATTGTGTATATTCAAAGTGAAGAAGAAAAATTAAAGAACATTGGGGATGTGGGGATGGAGTATAGCTCAGTGTTACGATTGTTTACCTTTCATGTGTGTTTCAGAAGTGAGAGAACAAAACTCTTAAAGGAATTATAGTCCTTGAACTTAACATTGTTTCCAGGTCTTGGGGACTTACTGCCCTAAAGAAGAACTTAAGTATGGGTCAAGTTATGAGCATGTGACTCAAATTCCTCAAAAGGGGTCCAGATACATCAGAGATGATCACAGGGAGAAAAGTCCTGGTGGAGACAGAGAGAAAAGTCAGCTGTCTATGAGCAAAGGGATAGAGTTGAGCCCTCCCTAGACACTTTATCTGCCATATACTTGAACTTTGACTTCAATCCTGCAGACCTGTGAGAAAATAACTTTCTGTGATCTAGACCATCCTGGCTGTGCCATTTTTTGTCTCCACGTATTGGCTTCTGTGAAAGGCTGATGGTATTAGTGGCTCAGTGCTCATCTCTTTCTTCCTCATCCTCTTTCAAGTTTATGTGATCTATTATTTGCCCTGGAATCCTTGATTTGGAGTCAAATTCTGAAAACTCATTTATAATCATAGATTTAGAATCTTCCTTAGGGGCACTGGCTAAATTAGAAACAGATTTCAAACCTGACTTCTCTTCACCAAGAGGCCAAAATGTGTCATTTTACTCATCTTAAATGGTGATATATTTTGTCTAGTTGTGGATGGTTTTTGTTTGGTTATTATTCCTATTGTACATGTTTGATATTTCATGTTTGCTAACAGTATATCTTTATTTCTTTGTCATTTAATTATTTTATTTGATTTTACTGTCCAGTCCTTTAGGCAAAGCAAAATAATTCACACTTCCAATGCCTGTAGTAATATCTACTGGTAACCTAAATACCAGTAGATACTAGTCAACATTTATTGAAAGTTTATGTGCCAGACACAGTGCTAAATACTTTCAGACATTTGCATGCTAACTATATTAGAATATCTTACCAAATTTTATGGCAGGGCCTTGTTAAAACTGACCCATCTTTCTTGCCCACTTGCTCACTTAGATCTTCCAGACTCCACAGGGAGCTTGCTGATATCATTTTTTTAATTGCATAAAATCTGTTATTGGCCTTATTTATTTTTTAAAAAAAGCAAAAATACATTAAAAAGACATCTAGATCCCAAGCATAGTTGATAGACATTTTTCTTCTTTCTATGTGCATGTATGTAATCAAATGCCTTAATATTACCTATTTTATATAGTCTCAGAGAATTTTCATTTGTATTACAAAATATGAATTTAAGTACTAAAATTTCCATTTCAAGGCTTCAAATGTCTAGCTAGGGCCAAGGATTTATTAAAATCAGATTTGCTTCAGAGCCTATTTCAGTAATGTATAAATTATAAATATTATTTTTCTTTAAATGTGAGAGTGAGGTATAACTCAGGGGCAGGGTCTGTGTCTAGATTCTGTAAAACTCTTGGTTGAATCTTACCACCAATAAAGAATTTTACATGAAATTTAAGCTATTATTTAAAATGATTATTCAAAATTGAATAGGGAAATAATTTCTTTCTTTCAGGTTTTACAGTAGTGGAAAGTAACAAGGTTTCTGTGTGAACAGATAACATGCAGGAAAGAAAGGGTCATTTGTCAGTGTGACCTTCTACCCCGGTCAGTGAGAGAGCATAGTAGATAGAGCGTTACCTAGTCTCTTCAACAGCTGGAAAGAGTTAAATTCCCAATTTAACTTAAAAATTGTGCCTACTCCCTGATTCTGAAGTGAGTCAGAGTAGTTGATCCAATCTGTCCTGTTAATAGTACCACCACCCCACAGAAGGGTTGAGCAACAGCTGCAAAAATGAGCACAGAAAAACTGTCTGGTGGCCCTGACAGTTGTTTAATATAAATGATGGTAAATCAGGGGCCTTTCTCTACTGTTTCTTGTTGCCTTTTCAGTCAGAATAAGAATGGAAGTGGATCAATTCTTGGCAAATATTCTCTTATGAGGGGTGAAAGTGTCAACTATTATTAGAATTTAAGCTGTGTGTAAGTGTCTGGAGAATGTAGTCTTTAGAAAATCACTCTGAAAATCAATGACCAATAGTATCCTTCCCTTTCCTGTATCTACTGGTGTCAAAATATTCTGAGAACAACAACCCTTGAGGAAGGAGGCTGCTGTTCTTTTATTACCAAAATTTGGTGTAACATTTTTCAGCAGCTCTAATATCTGCTTACATCCAGACCTTGCAATAACCAGATGCCAAAAGGTAAGAGCATTTTCACAAGAATAATCTCTAGGAGGGACAGGATTGGCTCATGGGACTCACAAGCCTTTATGACATCCTCATGAGCTACTTCTCTCCATGAGATTATATGAAAAAAAAATCAACAACAAGAAGAGCCTCTTTAGCGATATAACTGCCCTTAAATTCTTCAGGAGACTTCCTGGACTGGACATGTGGCAGCCTTTGCATCTCTCACACTTGTCAGACAATGCATTCATTGCTTCACTGAACTAAGCTTGAGTGGACTATTTTCTTGAGTCTGTCCTTGTCCTATCTAAGATGCAGAGACATTTCTTCATGTCTCTTCATGAAATGTCGTGTGACAACTTGCCATGTTGAAAACAAAACAGAACACTGAAATCATGACATAGATCATTTTCAACTATCACAACTGCTTTTTTTTGAGTTCCTTAATTAGACTACAATGTAAATAATTACACTGAGAAGGTCCTACCAACAGAGAACCACTGCTGTAGTACCAAAGAAAGGGTAAACTGAGTGCAATTAACCTGAAAAATGCAAACAACAACACAAAGCAAGCAGCAGCGGGTTATTTTGCAAAGTTGCCATCCAAATAATGAGCTAAGCATATCATCTTTGGTCATGAGTCACATCAGACATGCAAGGTAGCCTGTTTATCATATATACAGAGTTCTTTCCTTCACTGACAGCATATGGCAATGGGTGCCTTGCCATGTCACAAGTGATGGTGGATTCAGGAAGCAGAAGTAACACTGTGGAGAGAAATGGACCACATAACTGTGGAAATCCTCTGTTTCATGAGACAGTGCTCTCTACATGGATAGTAGGAGTTCCATGGAGGAGTGTCATCAGCCAGTCTATATTTTCCAAGAGGACAACCAAGGGGCCATAAACAAAAGTCCATTGAAGACATCAGACTTATAAAGGGAGTATCGGCAGGGAATATAAGAACAAGCTGACGAAAGTAGCCATGCTCATTTTCGTTCAAGTGAGAAGTTGTGGAGCCAGAGTGTTACTGTGAATACCATTAATTTTAAGTTTTGCTAAATCATCAATGAATCATGTCCAGACATTTAAAAGAATGTTTGAGACTTTAGAGTCACAATGAGACTTGACCGTGGAAAGATAAAATTGCCTTAAAAGAATAATTAAAACTTCATGATATAAATTAAATTTAAAATCTCCCTTACAGGCAATCTAACAGTGTTTTCAATATGCATTGTCCATTTGACAAGGAAAGATCATTAAGATTTTCCTAACTTGTTAATCTTTAAGTTTGATCTGACTTATGACCCTTTGAGACGGTAAAAGAAAAATGCCAGGTCATAAAGTTACAATAATTCTAGGAGTAAAGAGCTCAATTTTGGAAAACAAAACAAAACCAAATAAAAATTATTGAAAGCTGTTTAGTCAAATAGGTTTGTAGGGCTAGGGAACACCTGATGGTAACGTGTTTGCCTTCCAAGCATGAAGCTCTGATTTGATCTCTAGAACCCATGAAAATAATCCTAGTATTGGGGAAGTAAAGAATGAAGGATTCCTGGGGCTCCCTGTTCAGTCTTTCTAACAAAATTGATGATCTCTAGGCCACTGAAAAATCCTGTCTCAAAGGAGGTAAACTTTGTTCCTGAGGGTGTTACCCCAAATCTTCCTCTAGCCTCGATATGAACACATGTACTTGTATACACTCCCACCACACAGAAGAGAACCTACAAAGAAAAACAGGCACAAACATGTACGTACACAGAATTGATATTTTTAAATTGTGTGTTATGGCCTTGACTCCCACAACCTCTTTACCCTCCTAGTTCCCCCACACTTTCTCTCCTCCTGGCATGCCCACTGGGCCACTTCGTCTCTTGGCACCCCAGACCTCTAGAATATCCTCATGGCACATTCTCCCCACTGCTCCTTGATCATTTGCACCAAGACCAATCTAATTCTTCAGTATAGTCCCCTGGATCCCCCAACCCTTTTCCTTCACCCACATTGCCTTTTCATTCCTGAGACCAGCCTTCTTCCCTGGCTGTCTTATCCCCAACCTGGATTCCAGAGACTAGTCTCCTTTCCTGCTTTCTCTGGATTCCTGAGACCAGCCTCCTTCCCTAATTGCCAGAGAGTCATGAATCCTACCTCTACCTAGCAGTCCTCCCAAACTGTACTTTGCCTGCTGACTAGAGGGATCCAGCTCTTAAGAGAAAGCCTGAGAGCATCTGATCCTCATATAACTTGGACCTCTGTGAGAACTCCTGAGAAACAGGATGAAAGCCATCTAGCCCCTCCAATATAAAATCAAAAGAGAGAACCTGAAGCCTAGACCAATCAGCTTTTCAAGCCCAAACATGTAAACCACAAAGGCACATAAAGTTAACAGACAGAAGCAGACCTAAACTCAACAAAGGAAAGCTTGAGTCTCACACAAGAATCAGAAACTACAAAAGAAATCCACATGTCAAAGTCACAGCAAAAAAAAATAAGAAAACAAAAATAGAGGACTACAATGGGAACCCCCTAGAAATAACACAGGATATGGAATTCAAAAGAACAGTTATAAACATGATAAAAGAATTCAGCGATTTTAAAAATCACACAAAGAAATCAAAGAACCGAAAGAAGATAGGGATAAACTCTGAATGAATTCAGAAAAGAGTTAGAAATATGAAGAATACTCAGGCTGAAATGAAGAAGGAAGTGAAACACTTAATAAGCCAATTAGAAAGGACATGAGAAGGCCTCACTAACTGGATAAATTAAATGGAAAACAGAACATCAAGGCTGGAAGATAAAGTAGACAAATTAGACCACTCAAGCAAAGATCATGAAAAATTTAGGAAGACACAGGAATATACAGGACTTGTGTGACACCATTAAAAGACCAAACTTACACATCATAGGCATAGAGGAAGAAGAAGAATCTCATGATAACAGTATGGACCAGAACTTCAACATGACTGTAGAAGAAATTATCCCAAAATTAAAGAAAGACATGCCTATACAAATACAAGAAGCACATAGAACACCAAATAGACAGGACCAGAAAAGAAACTCTCTACCACCCATCATAGTAAAACACTGAACATGCTGAACAAAGGGAGAATACTGAAAGCTGCAAAAGAAAAACAACAAGTCACATACAAAGGAAAACCCATCAGAATTACAACTGACTTTTCAGTGCAAATCATGAAAGGCAGAAGAGCCAGTTCTAAATGACCATAGATGCCAACCCAGATTATTTTACCCAGCCAAAATATCTATTATAATCTTCCATAACATAAATAGGCTAAGGGCACAAAAACAGCCCTTCAGAGAGTTCTTGAAACAATAAAAATGGCCGAAGAAATGAATGACTATGCCCAAGTGTTAACAGAAAGAAACTTAATGAAGGTAAAACTGTGGAAACACGCAGTTACACCAAGAATGCAAAGAGAAATTAAAACAGGAATCAATACATACCTTTCATTAATAACTTTAAATATCATTGGTCTGAACTCCCCAGTCAAAAGACATAGGCTAGTTGAATGGAATAATAAACAAAACTGATCTTTGTGTTGTCTGCAAGAATACCATCTCACTTTTAAGGACAGGCGCTACCTTAAAGTGAAAGGATGGAAAAATATATTCCAAGCAAATGGTGCTAAGAGAAAAGCAGGAGTTAGAATTCAAATATCTGAAAAAATCAACTTCAAACTAAAACTAATCAGAAGAGATAAAAAAGGGCCACTTCATTATGATCAAATGAACAATTGACCAAGAAGATATTATAATCTTCAACATATATTCATCAAACTCTGGGGCACTAACTTCATAAAAACTGTACTAGAGGACTTTAAGACCCAGATTAATCTTAATTCATTAATAGGAGGGGGCATCAATATGCCATTGTCTCCATTAGATAGGGCAACAGGACAGGTAATTAACAGAGAAGCATCTGAATTAAACAATATCATACATCAAATGGACCTTATAGACATCTACCGAATAGTCCACCCAAGCACCAAAGAATATGTTTTCTATTCAGCAACCCAAGGAAATTTCTCCAAAATTGATCACATACTGGGGCACAAAATAAGCCTCAACAGATACAAAATGATTGAAATAATTCCATGCTTTCTATCAGACCACAATGAAATAAAGCTTAAAATCAACACTGGCGGAAACCCTAGTAACTGCACGAACACATGGAGATTAAACAACACACTCCTGAATGATGAATGGGCCAAAGCAGAAATTAAGAAAGAAATAAAAGTATTTCTGGAACTAACAAAAAGGACAATACAACACAACAAAGCCTCTGGGACACAGAGGTTTTAATCTTTCTGATTAAAAAATCAGAAAGAACAGAAACAAATGACTTAACATTGCAACTCAAAACACTTGAAAAGCAGCAACAAATAAAACCAAAATGCAGCAGTCAAGAAGAAATAACAAAAATCAGAGCAGAAAATAATGAAATAGAAATAAAGCAAACAATACAAAGAATCAATGAATTCAAGGGCTGGTTCTTTAAAAAGATAAACAATATTGACAGACCCTGAGCCCAATTAACCAAAAGAAAGAAGGAATACCTCCACATCAAAAAATAAGAGATGAAAGAGGAAAAAAATCACAGCAGACACTAAACATTATAAAAGGAATACTTTAAAAACCTGTACACTACTAAATTTGAAAACTAAAAGAAATGAATGGGGGTCTAAAAGCACAGGAATCACCAAAAGTAAGTGAAAAAGACCAAATGGATGTACAGCAGAATTCTTTCTTTCAGATATTTAAAGAAGATCTATATCTACTTTATTCAAAAAGATAGAAATGGAGGGAGAACTTCCAAATTCCTTCTATGAAGCCAGCATCACGCTAATACCCAAACCAGCTAAAGACACAACAAAAGAAAGCTATAGGATAGACTCATATCCTTGATGAACATAGATGCAAAAATTCTCAGCAAAGTACTTGGAAACCGCATACAGACATATATCAAAAAGATCATGTGCCATGATCAAGTTAGCTTTATTCCAGAGATGTGGGCTGGTTCAACCTACGTAAGTCAATAAATGTCAGAAATCGTATAAATGGACTCAAAGGCAAGAACCACCTGGTCAACCCAATAGATGCAGAGAAGGCCTTTAACAAAATTCAGCATGCATTTATGTTCAAAGTCCTAGAGGGAATTGGACTAGAGGGAACATACCTCAACATAATTAAAGCCATATACAACAAACCCACAGCCAACATTATTCTAAATGGAGAAAACATTTAAGTATTCCCATTAAAAACAGGAACCAGACAAGGCTATCCACTATATCCACTCCTTTTTAACACACTGCTTGAAACTCTTGCAAGAACAATAAGACAAGAGAGGTAAATTAAAGGCATAATAATTGGCAAAGAAGAAATCAAATGATCCCTTTTTGCAGACAATATGGTATTATATCTAAGAGATGCCAAAAATTTCACCAGAAAACCCCTAGAAATGATGTACACTTTCAGTAAAGTGGCAGGTTACAAAATAAATTTACAAAATTCTATAGCCTTTCTCTATATCAATAACAAACAATGAGAGAAAGAGTACATGGAAATACTCCCTTTCACAATAGACTCAAAAAAAAAAATCTCAGAGTACACCTAACCAAAGACATTAAAGACCTCTACAATGAAAATTTTAAATCTTTAAAGAAAGAGATTGAGGAAGACCTCAGAAGATGGAAGGACCTCCCATGCTCATGGATTGGAAGAGATAATACTGTGAAAATGACCACCCTACCAAAAGCCATTTATAGATTCAAAGTAATGCAAATCAAAATCCCCATGACATTCTTCACAAAATTGGAAAAACCAATCCTAAGATCCATATGAAGACATAAAAGACCTCGGGTAGCCAAAGCAACCCCAAGCACTAAGAGCAATGCTTGAAAAAAAGAGATAAAATGATCCCTTTTTGCAGACAATATGATTTTACTATACCAGATTTTAAACTGTGTTACAGAGCTGTAGTCGTAAAAACAACATGGTACTGGCACAAAAATAGACCCATAGATCAATGGAACAATACTGAAGACCCAAGTATGAGTACATGCATTTTCAGCCTCCTGATATATGACAAAGGGGCCAAGAACATTCACTGGAGGAAAGACAGCATGTTCAGAAAATGGTGCTGGCTAAACTGGATCGCCCCCTGTAGAAGAATGAAACTAAACCCCTGTCTTCCACCTTGCACAAAAGTCAACTCGAAATGGATCAAAGCCTCAATGAGAAGCCTGAAACTCTGAAACTGTTAGAAAAAACATTGGAAATAATCTGAAAGATATAGGTTTAGGAAAGGATTTCTAAGCCAGACATCAATTGCTCAGGAAATAAGGTCAAGAATCAACAAATGGGATCTCATTAAACTAAAAAGCTTCTGTACATCAAAAGAAGCAACTAAGGAAATGAAGAGAAAACCCACACAATGGGAGAAAATCTTCCCAGAGAGGGAGAAAAACTTCCCAACAACACATCTGACAGAGGTTTAATATTGAGACTATATAAAGAACTCAAAAAACAAAGCATAAAGAAAAGAAGTCACCCACTTAAAAGACTGGCTAAGGAGCTGCTCAGAAAGTTCTCAAAAGAAGAAATTAAGATGGCTAAGAAGCATCTTAAAAGGGGTTCAACATCATTAGTAATTGGGAAATACAAATTAAAACCACTTTAAGAGTTCATCTTACTCCAGTCAGACTAGCTAAGATCAAGAGAATAAATGATACCAAATATTGGAGAGGATGCAGTGAAAGGGGAATGCTTATCCACAGCTGGTGGGATTACAAACTTCTACAACCCCTATGGAAAGCAGTGTGGAGGACCTTTAAAAAACTAAAAATGAACCTTCCATTTCACCCAGTTATACCAGTCCTTGGCATATACCCAAAGAACTCAACCTATTGCAGAAATACTTGTACATCCATGTTTGCTGCTGCTCCACTCCTCTCACAATAGCTAAGAAACAGAAGAAACCTATGTAATCCTCAGCTGATGAGTGGATAATGAAAATACGGTTCGTTTATATGATGGAATTCTACTTAACAGTAAAGAAAGATGAAAGCATGAAATTCTCAGGTAAATGGATGGAACTAGAAACTTTTGTACCAAGTGAAGTAACATAGACTCAGAAAAACAAATGATGTATGTTCTCTCTCATATGTGGTTCCTTGCACCAAATCCTTATAAGTGAGTATGTATTCAGACATAACTACAGGAACCAGAATAATGAAAAGGAACCAGGGAGGTAAAGGAAAAGAAAGAACCTGAGACAGAAGAACAGAAGGAAACAGTTGTTACTAAGGGAGATATGGATAAAAATGGGATCATTTAAATGGAAGGTGTGAGGGAAGGTTATACAAGGAACCTTGGGAATAAAGGAAAAGAAGGTGCTCAAGAGAAGTGGGACCATAGGAGAAGGGTATTATTAAGGGAGAAATGGGAAAAATGGGGGTATTTTAAATGGGGGGCAACCATGGTGGAAGGGTTTAGACAGTAAGAGAAATAAATAATACCTAATTTTAGAAAAACAGAGGTAACCATATTAGTCTAACAACCAACTGACAAATTATACATACAGCTAGTTCAATGAACAAAATGTATGTCTAGTCAAGGTTAATCTCAAAACATCCTGTAACTGTAGTGAATCACCTGTCCTCTTGATCAAAGAGGCCATGGAGACCTCACCAGATGGACTTGAACCACTGTCCAGTCTAAAAAGAGGAGAATCAACACAGAGGATCATTTCCTCCATGATTCCAAGTGAAGCCAACCAATCAAGCAAGAACTTTGACCTATCTTCACATAGATGGAACTGGTAGAAGAAAAGAGCCAGGTGCTCATCCCAAGCCCATGTGTCCCCTTGGAACAGATCCTCAAACAACCTCAAGAGTAAAAATAAATTGGTTTATTTGTGCCAACTGTACGGTCTTAAACACCCAAAAGGAAACTGTAACCAAAGATTAAGGTGACCAGGATATTTCTTTGAGAGTCCATGTGTATAGCTAAAGGCTACATAACAAGAAACAATGCCAGAAAGGAGATACCTTCCTTTGAGTTTTTGGCCAGGGGGACCCAAGAGACCCCCAGCATAGAACTGGGAAACAGCAGACCCCAATCTTATCTAACAGAATATTGGCAACTGGTTGCTGCTAGATGAGGAAGAGTTGATCTTCCTAAAACAAGGGACTCTAGATAGGCAAACTAGACTCATCAAATGGATTTGCACTGGTGAATGGCTGGGGACACTGACAGGAACAGTTATGACCGAGTATATGGGCTCCAGTTCGGGGGGACATGTTGGCTATAGGAGGGCGCCATTAGGGATGTGGGTATAAAGATGAATACGATTGTTTGGGATGTTCTGTATGAAATACACACAAGAGCCTGAGAGGGTGGGTTAAGACCTCCTCCATCGGGTTAACTGATCTGAGCTCAGCAGACAACCTGAGAGTGCTGGGTTCTGGCTTCCCTCTCTGGTGTCCAACTACCAGAGGGTCTGAGAACCCAGGAGACAGCCTAAAAGGCCCCTGATCCTGCCTCTACACGGTGGTGAGCTTCCCTTAATTACCATACCATCCCTCTACCTGGGGTTTTGTGAGGCCCCTGCCAAGGCCCCAGTTCAGATCTCGTTTTGGTAGGCTAAGGCTGAAATCTAGGCAGGCCACTACAGAGTGCAGAGTTCTGGCTCCCCTCCAGCCTCCCTCTGGCATACCTAAGTGTAGCTGACTGGAGCCTGAATTGTGCATCTGTGGATACCCCTGAATAGCTGAACTGAAGCCATCAGTTCCTTCCAAAATAAGCCTGAAAGAAACTGAACTCTGTACCAACCACCTTTACATAACCAATAAAGAAATGATGTAGGCACCCAGATAATACAAACAGAATACTTCAACTTTATTCTCATATCAGAATCATAAACAACAAAAGAAATTCACATGCCAAAACCACAATGAAAGAATAATAAAATGGAAAGCCAAAACACTATGTCCCCAGGAAAGCCCACCAATCCTGTTGAAGAGTTCTACAAGGAGAATGCCTAGAGATAACCCAGGACACTAAATTTTAAAGAACAATCATAAACATGATCAAGGAATTCAACAAATTTAAAGAACACATGAACAAACAAATCAAAGAGATAAAGGAAGATATGGATAAACTTCTGAATGAATCCACAAAAGAGAGAGAAACATTGAATAAAATTCAAGCAGGAATGAATGAGGAAGTGCAAATTCAATGTCAACTTGAAACATCAGGGGAAAACCTCACTCTAGAACGAATGAAATGGAAAACAGAATATCAACACTGGAGGACAAAGTTGAAGAATTGGACCACTGAAACAAAGAGTATGGAATATGCAAGAGACATGGGACACCATGAAAAGACTAAATTTACAGATCATAGGAATAGAGGAAGGAGTGGAATTTCAGGTTAATGGTGTTGACCAGATTTTAAACAGGATTGTAGAAAAGAATTTCTGAAAATAAGGAAAGATCATCACACAAATACAGGAAGTACCTACAACACCAAATAGGAGCAGAAAAGAAACTCTCCACAACATACCATAGTAAAAACACTAAATGGACAGAACAAAGGGAGAATACTGAAAGCACCAAAAAAAAAATGCGTCACATACAAAGGAAAGCCCATCAGAACTACAGCTGACTTATCAATGCAAACTATGAAAGCCTGAAGAGCCTGGACCAAGGTATTTCCAATTCTTCATGACAATAAATGCAGCCGAGAAAAAGTGTCTATTTTAGTATAGGGAGAAAGAAAAACCTTGCATGATATGAATAGCCTGAAAGAATGCATGTTCACAAAACTAGCCCTTCAAAGAATATTTGAAGCAATACATAGAGCAGAGAGAGAAGCAACTATACCTTCGGGCAACACAAAATTTTAAAAAGATATAATCTAGGAAACACAAAGTTACACAGAGAAAAAAACAGCAATCAAAATGAGGGCAACAAATATATGCCTTTCAATAATAACCTTAAATATCAATGAACTGAACTCCCCAGTTAAAAGACACCGGTTAAGCGAATGGATTAAGAAACAAAATCCATCTCTTTGTTGTCTGCAAGACACTCATCTCACCTTCAAGGACAGGCACTACCTTAAGGTAAAAGGATGGAAAAGAATATTCCAAGCAAATGGAACTAAGAAACAAGCAGGGGTTTCAATTCTAATATTTGACAAAATAGAATTCAAAGACAACTAATCAGAAGAGATAAGAAGGTTCACTTCATTCAGAGCAAAGGAACAGTTAACCAAGAAGTATTACAATCCTTAACATATGTGCACCAAATTCTGAGTACCCAAATTCATAAAAACAATAGTAAAGGACTTTAAGACACAGATTAACAAAAATCAGTAACAGTAGGGGACTTCAATACCCCACGGTCTCCATTAGACAGGTCAACTGGGCAAACAACAAACAGAAAGACATATGAATTAAATGATACTATACATCAAACAGACCTAACAGACATCTTTCAATTATTCCACCCAAACACCAAATACACTTTCTACTCAGCACCTCATGGAACTTTTTCAAAAATTAACCACATACTGGGCCACAAAACAAACCTCAACAAATACAAAAATATTAAAATAATTCCATGCATTCTATGGGACCACAAAGCAATAAGTCTCAAAATTGACACTGAACAAAGCTCTAGTCACTACACAAACTCATGGTGATTGAACAACACACTCCTAAACAATGAGTGGGTCAAAGGAGAAATTAAGAAAGAAATAAAAAAATTCCTGGAATTAAACAAAAGGACACTACAACACATCACAACCTCTGGGACACATTCAAAGCAGTCCTCAGAGGGAAGTTTATCGTTCTAAGTGCCTACATAAAAAATTGGAAAGAGTTCAAATAAATGACCTAATACTTCAAAACAAGGCACTGGAAAGGCAAGAACAATGAAACCCAAACCCACCAGAAGAGAAGAAATAAGAAAAATCAGAGCAGAAATTAATTAAGCAGAAACAAAGAAAACAGTACAAACAATCAGTGAATCTAAGACCTGGTTCTTTGAAAAGCTGAACAAGAAAGACAGACCCTTAGTCCACTTAACCAAAAGAAAGAAAGAGAAAATCCAAATCAACAAAATCAGAGATGAAAGGAGAAACATCACAACAGGCACCCAAAAGTCCCAAACGATTATAAGGGGATATTTTAAAAACCTATACGCTGCTAAATCTGAAAGTCTGAAAGAAATGGATGAATATCTGAAATCATAGGAACCTCCAAAGTTAAAACAAGATCAACATTTCCACAGACCCATAACATATAAGTAAATTGAAACTAATACAAAGACTCTCACCTAAAAAAAACCCAGGCCCAGATAGATTTACAGCAGATATTTAAAGAAGACCTCCAATCAATACTGCTTAAATTATTCAAAACAATAGAAACAGAGGGAGAAAACCCAAATTCCTTCTATGAAGCCAGCATCACTCTAATACCGAAACCATGTAAAGGCACAACCAAAAAAAGGAAACTATAGACCCACATCCTTAATGAACATAGATGCAAAAATTCTCAACAAAATGCTTGCAAACCTCATACAGACACACATCAGAAAAATCATTCACCATGATCAAGTAGGCTTTATCCCAGAGATGCAGGGATGGTTCAATATACATAAGTCAATAAGTGTCATAAATCATATATATGGGCTCAAAGACAAGAACCACATTGTCATCTCAACAGATGCAGAGAAGGCTATGACAAAATTCAGCATGCACTGATGTTCAAAGTACTAGAGGGAATTGGACTGGAGGGAACATACCTCAACATATTTAAAGCTATATACAACAAACCCACAGCCAATATCATTCTAAAGGGAGAAAAACTGGAGGCATTCCCATTAAAATCAGGAACCAGACAAGGATGTCCACTATCTTCAGTCCTTTTCAATATACTGCTTGAAACTCTTGCTAGAGCAATAAGACAGGAGAAGGAAATTAAAGGAGTACTAATTGGAAAAGAAGAGGCCAAATTATCACATTTTGCTGGTGATATGATACTATACCTAAGAGATCCCAAAAGTTCCACCAGAAAACTCCTAGAACTGATCAACACTTTCAGCATACTGGCAGGTTATAAAATCAACCTACAAAAATCAGTATCCTTTCTATATACCAATAACAAGCAATTGGAGAAAGAATACTGGGAAATGCTCCCATTCAAAATTGCTGCAAAAAATTAAAATTTGTTGGAATAATTCTGATGAAAGACACCAAAGAGCTCTACAATGAAAAATTTAAACCATTGAAGAAAGAGGTAGAGGAAGACACCAGGAGATGGAAGGACATCCCATGTTCATTGACTGGAAGAATTAATGTTGTTTAAATGACCATCCTACCAAAAGCAATACATAGATTCAGTGCACTTACAATCAAAATTCCCATAACATTCTTCACAGAATTAGAAAAATGCAATGTTAAATCATATGGAGGCACAAAAGACCCCAGATAGTTAAAGCAACTGTGAGCAACAAAATGGGGGGATTACTATACAAAATCTCAAAGTATACTACAGAGCCACAATCATATAAACAGCATGGTACTGGTGCAAAAATAGACACATAGATCAGTGGAACTCCATTGAAGATCAAAATCAAGTACACACAGTTTCAAACACCTGATATTTGTAAAAGGTGCCAAGAACACAGTGGAGGAAAGACAGCATCTTCAACAAATGGTGCTGTCAAAACTGGATCTCTACCTGTAGAAGAATGAAACTAGATTCTCATCATTCACCTTGTACTAAAGTCAACTCCAAAAGAATCAAAGACCTCAATTTGAAACTGGAAACCCTGAAACTATTAGAAGAAAATATTGGCAGTAACTTACAGGATATAGGTATAAGAAAGGATTTTCTAAATCAGACAGAAGTTGCTCAGGAATTAACATCAGAAATTAATAAGTAGGACCTCATTAAACTAAAAAGCTTCTGTACAGCAAAAGAAACAATCAAAAAAGTGAAAAGAAAACCCACAGAATGGAAAAACGTCTTCACCAGTGACACATCAGACAGAGGTTTAACATCCAGAATATATAAAGTACTCAAAAAACAAAGAAGCAAGAAACCAAATGACCCAATTAAAAGATGGGCTAAAGATCTAAACAGAGAGTTCTCACAGGAAGAAATAAAGATGGCTAAGAAACCTCCCAGAAAGTGTTCAACATCATTAGTAATTAGGGAAATGCAAATTAAAACCACCCTAAGGTATCACCTTACCCCAATCAGACTGGCTGGGATCAAGAAAACAAGTGATACCAAATGCTAGTGAGGATGTGGAGAAAGGGGAACACTCATTTGCTACTGGTGGAATTGCAAACTTGTGCAGTCTCTATGGAAAACAGTGGTGAGAACTCTTAAAAAACTAAAACTGAACCTACCATATGGCCAGGTTATACCGCTGCTTGGCATATACCCAAAGGACTCATCATATTGTAGAGACACTTGTACCACCATGTTTGTTGCTGCTCTTTTCACAATAGCTAAGAGATGGAAGCAACCTAGGTGTCCCTCAACTGATGACTGGTTAACAAAAATATGGTATATTTACACAATGGAATTCTATTCAGCAGTAAAGAAAGATGAAATAATGAAAATTGCAGGTAAATGGATGGATCTAGAAACTATTATACTAAGTGAAGTAACACAGACTCAGAAAAGCAAACTATTTATGTTCTCCCTCATATGTGGCTCCTAGCACCAAAGCCTTTTAATTTCCAGATCCTTTTATTAAGATAATACTATACAGCAGTCCCTTCTGTATGAAATAACTACCATCATCACGACTTCCGCTGAGCCTGCTCGCTAAACATAGTGACGATTAGGCTTGCTGATGCTCGTGCTCATTCATTAAAGGAGTGTCAAATAGGATCACTGGACCCTCACCTGAGTATCCAGCCAAGTAGTCCAGCCTCGGAAGACAAAAGAAAAATGAGGAAGACCCCAATCGAGGGATGCTTTTGGAAGCTCTTGTCAAGAAACTCTAATGGACTCTCATATGAACATCTGAAAAAATTGCCCCGTTCTGACTTTTTTTCTAGTTCCCTGTCTACAACTTGTAATGCTAATTACTGCTGCCTTTACTTCTCCTTCCCATCTCCTGTTCATGATTCAAGGACTTTCTTTTCCCCTTAGAGATAAGAGTTATGCAATTTGGGAGTCTTTCAGATAGATCCACTGAAGGGGTACTCCAATCACCTCACCCTGTGTTCCTGTTCAGCATGGAAGAAGCCAGAGCTGTCTGCATCCCTATTCCCTATTGGCAATTTGGGTAACCCCTTCAGAGGATGGTGTGATAAGAATAGGAGGTAGGAATTGGTTAGGCAGTTAGGGTAAAAAGACCCTAAAGAAATGTAGCCACTTTCTTGGCTAAAAGTCAAAATGTCCTTCGGCCTGTTAGCAACATAGTCTGTTCCAAGGCCAAATTGTCAAAAGTATTTGGGAGCTTATATCTAATCCTTAAATGGTTTTAGGGCTATTTCTTCAGAGGGAGGAATGCTGCAGGGGAGGGAGTGGGCATGGTTATGATCAAAACACCTTATATGAATGTATGAAATTCTCAATAAAGTTTTTGTAAAAATTAAAAAAAGAAATACACAAAAAATCTATAAATATAAAATTTTTAAAATGAGGAAGTTAATCTTTCTCTCCCAAAAATAAAAAATTAAAATAAAGTGTGAGTTGCAGTCATGTCAAGGGGCAATGGGTTACTTCAAGGAACATTTCCTTATGATATATCACCATGCTAAATGCACCAATGAGCAAAGTCAATAGACAGAGAGACTTGTAGTTCAAAGGAAGTGATTGAATTTGTGGGACCTCTGAATATATCTTTTTTTTTTTTAATTTTTGTCTTTTGGAGACAGGGCCTCTCTGTTGTTCCACCTATCCTGGAACTCACTATGTAGACCAGGCTGGCCTTGAACTCAGAGTACCTCTGCCTCCCGAGTGCTGTGATTAAAGGCATGCGACACCAAGCCCGGCTAGTTTTTCTTTTTTATAAGAGCTTCAGATACCCGAGGGGTTGCACCGTTCCTGGAAGTGCTGTAACACCAGTCAATGCATGGAGTGGACGGAGCAAGCTCCTATTCCAACTCTTAGCTCCAAAAATCCATTTTTCTATACACACCTCTTCTGTGTAGCTCAACAGCCTCCATTCCCATGACAGATGTGAAAATACCAATAACAGGTGCATATTTAGCACCAAACCTCAGAAATACGATAATAAATTAGTTCTTTTTTATTTACTGTTTTTATTTTATGTGTATGAACATATTGCTTGCATGTATGTAAGTTCACCATGTCATGCAATGTCTACGGAGGTCAGAAGAGGGTGTCAGATTCACATGGATCTGGAGTTACAAACAGTTGTCAGCTGCCTAGTTGGTGCTGAGAACTGAACCAAGGTCCTCTGCAAGAGCAGCCAGTGCTCTTAACCATTAAATCATCTATCCAGCCCCCAATAAATTCTTTCCTTATATACCCCCTTCTTGCGGGGTCCTAAGCCTCACAAGTCTAAACATTTCCTGTGCTCTTTGATCTCTTTTCAGTTCAGTGAACTGCTAAGCAATGTTTGCTTCATTTTAGCACCTGCCTCTAGCAGTAAGCTTACAGAATTCTTGATCTCACATTGTTTCTCAGAGAAAGAACTGTGAAAGGTGAGAATCTCAAAGAAGGAAAACAAGCATGGCCATGGCCATACTAAAAGGATAGCCAAATATTCACCTGATAATATCATTTATTAACCATTTGAAGCTCAATCATTAGGGTTGTTTTTGTTTTGTTTTTGTTTTCCAGTCAAGGACTCATTTAAGAGATTAGTATTGAGGATTTTTTTAAACATTTAATACAATCATACCTGTTGGCAATTCAGTAGAATGAATTCACCCTGAATCCACTATTTTCCTTTAGATTGCACAGTGCCTCTGCTTTAAGGCACATAACAGTCTAGGATTGGCAAATGATCAAGTAAACACAAAGGCACCACTGAACTCGTTTCATTAGATAGTTTGGAAAGGAATGTAGGCTAGGAAGCAAATTATAAATACCATTTCAATTAGAAATCCATATTATATCTCTGAGTCATCAACTTCTAAAAAAAATTTAAAGAAGACTTCAAAACATCTTTTTTTCTGTTTTGAATAATTATAATTCTAACCCAGGAACAGTTCAGAAATAATGAATCATAAGATCTGTAAAATAAAAATTCCAGCACTATCAAACATAGTGAAATAACTGTACATATTCAGTTACAGAAAAATGAAGTCTATTGGGCATTCTGTGTAAGATTTAATGTCATAAATAGATTCAATTTTTTTTAATTTTCCAGCACCATTTGCTGAACATGCTGTCTTTCCTCCACTTAATGTTCTTGGCCCCTTTGTCAAATATCAGGTGGCTAAAACTGCAATTACTCATATTTGGGTCTTCAATTTTGTTCCATTGGTCTATGGGTCTACTTTTATGCCAGTACCATATTGTTTTTATGACTATAGCTCTGTAGTAGAGCTTAAAATCTGGTATAGTAATCCCCCCAGCATTGCTCTTAGTTCTCAGGG
>NW_008347042.1:7379990-7380498 GCF_000622305.1 Nannospalax galili
AATTTTCCTTGTAGAGCTCTTTAATGTCTTTTTTCAAGTTTTTTTTTTTTTTTTTTTTTTTTTTTTTTTGTGGCTATTGTGAATGGGAAAGATTCCCTGTGCTCTTTCTCTGACTGCTTATCTTTGGTAAATAGAAAGGCTATAGACTTTTGTAGATTAATTTTGTAACATGCCACTTTACTGAATGTGTTAATAATTTCTAGGAGTTATCTGGTGGAATTTTTGGCATCTCTTTGATATAATATCGTATCATCTGCAAAAAGGGATAATTTGATCTCTCCTTTCCCAATTATTACTCCTTTAATTTCCTTCCCTTGTCTTATTGCTCTTGCAAGAGTTTCAAGCACTATGTTAAAGAGAAGTGGGGATAGCGGGCAGCCTTGTCTGGTTCCTGATTTCAATGGGAATGCTTCCAGTTTTTCTCCATTTAGAATGATGTTGACCATGAGTAGGTGTAGGAAAGTACTTTCTAAATCAGACATCAGCTGCTCAGGCATTAAGGTCAGCA
>NW_008347042.1:7380631-7381373 GCF_000622305.1 Nannospalax galili
GCATATATTGAAATATCCCTGCATCTCTAGAATAAACCCAACTTGATCTTGGTGGATGACCCTTTTGATGTGTATGCGGTTTGATGTGTCTGTATGCGGTTTGTAAGTATTTTACTGAGAATTTTTGCATCTATGTTCATTAAGGCTATGGGTCTATAGTTTTCTTTTTTGGTTGTATCTTTACCAGGCTTTGGTATGAGAGTGATGCTGGCTTCATAGAAGGAATTTGGAAGTTTTCCCTCCATTTCTATTTTTTTGAATAAATTAAGTAGTATTGGATGCAGATCTTTAAATGTCTGATAGACTTCTGCTGTAAATCCATCTGGTGCTGGCCTTTTTTTAGTCGGGAGGCTTTGTATTACTGTTTCAATTTCTTTTTGTTATATGGGTCTCTTTAAGCTGGTAATCTCTTCTTGGTTTAGTTTTGGTGGTTCCCATGCCTTTAGATATGCATTATTTTCTTTTAGGTTTTGAAATTTAGTAGCATATATGTTTTAAAGTATTCCCTTATAATGTTCTGTATCTTCTGGTGTCTGTTGTGATGTTTCCCCTTTCGTCTCTGATTTTGTTGATTTGGAGGTACTCTTTCTTTCTTTTGGTTAATTGTGCTAGCGGTCTGTCAATCTTGTTTATCTTTTCAAAGAACCAGCTCTTGGAATTGTTGATTCTTTGTATTGTTTTCTTTGATTCAATTTCATTGATTTCCGCCCTGATTTTTGTAATTTCTTCTTGTTTGCAGGGT
>NW_008347042.1:7382878-7397012 GCF_000622305.1 Nannospalax galili
CTTTATGGTGTCACACAATTCCTGCCTCTTTCATTCTTGTGATTTCTTAAATTTTTCATAATCTTTGCTTGAGCGGTCTAGTTCGCCCACTTTATCTTCCAATCTTGATACTCTGTTTTCCATTTTGTTCATCCTATTGGTGAGGCTTTCTCTGTCGTTTCTAATTGGCTTGTGAACTGTTTCACTTCATTCTTTATTTCAACCTGAGTATTCTTCAATATTTCTAGCTCTTTTCTGAGTTCATTCAGAAGTTTATCCCTATCTTCCTTCAGCTCTATGATTACCTTATTTGTGTGTTCTTTAAATTCACTGAATTCTTTTATCATATTCATCATTGTTCTTTTGAGTTCCATGTCCTGCATTGTCTCTAGAGGATTCTCATTGTGCTCCTCTAGAGGATTACTGGTATTTGGTGGGGATATGTTATTTTGGTTTTTCATGTTATTATTTTTTCTCTCTGATTTTGACATGTGAATTTCTTTTGTAGCTTCTGATTCTTGTGTGATACTTGGGCCTTCAAGTTTAGCTCTGCTTCTTTTTTTGAACTTTATGTGTCTTTGTGGTTTACTTTTTGGGTATGAAGAGCTGGTTCGTCTTAGCTTCTGGTTCTCTCTTTTGATTTTATATTGTCGAGGCCGGATTGATTTTGTCCTCAGGAGTTCTGCGGTGGCCCAATTCCAATGTCGATCAGAAGTTTTCAGACTTTCTCCTTAGGTCTGGAATCTTCTAAGAATGCTTTTGGCCTCAGGAACACGGGTGTTGGACTGACCTGAGACCCTGGCCGTGGCCGCTCCACACAGGGATACAAAGGCAGATGGGGCAGGAAGAAACCCCAAGATTTCTCAGGGAGTGGATTGAGTAGCTGGGTTGTACTGGATGCATAGGATCAGGGAGAGTGAAGGTAAGCCTCGGAGCCCCAGGAAGAGGCTGTCAGCCCCAGAAAGAGGCTGGAGGGTGTTGCAGGACCAGGGAAGTAGAGGGAGATGAGGGCAGGGCCAGGACCAGAAGCGGTGCTCCTGGGGCCCAAGAAGGGCTTTCTCCTTAGGTCTGGAATCTTCTGAGAATGATTTTGGCCTCAGGAACTTGGGTATTGGACTGACCTGAGATGCTGGCCGTGGCTCTGCCACACAGGGATGCAAAGGCAGATGGGGTGGGAAGAAGCCCCAAGATTTCCCAAGGAGTGGATTGAGTAGCTGGGTTGTACTGGATGCAAAGGATCAGGGAGAGGAAAGGTAAGCCTCGGAGCCCCAGAGAGAGGCTGTCAGCCCCAGAAAGAGGCTGGCGGGTGTTGCAGGACCAGCGAAGTAGAGGGAGGTGAGGGTGGGGCCAGATCCAGTGGCAGTGCTCCTGGGGCCCAAGGAAGGCACCAAGCCAGTCTGGATGAAAAGGATCAGGAAGCCTGAAAGGGGCTGGCGATTTTTGCAGGACCAGGGAAGTAGAGGGAGGTGAGGGTGGGGCCAGATCCAGAGGTAGTGCTCCTGGGGCCCAAAGAAGGCACCAAGCCGGTCCGGGTGAAAAGGATCAGGAAGAAATCCTGGCTCCCCAGGTGTCTGGGGCCCCAAGACTAGGAACGGCACAGGGCCCAAGCTAGGAGTAGAGAACAGCGGGCGAGATGGAAGGGTGAATGCTGCTGGGGGATTCAAGGTGTGGAGGGCTGTATGATAGACTTACCCCAAGAGAGGCCTGAGGGCAGGAGAGCAGGCCAGGAGAGTTAGCTGGTGGTGCAGGTCCAGGGAAGCAGGGAGAGGTGAGGGCAGGCCAGGTCCTGAAGCATTGCTCCTGGAGCCCAAGGAAGGCACCAAGGTGGCCTGGGCAAAAAGGATCAGGAAGCAGCACCAGTTCCCCAGGTGTCTGGGGACCCAAGACCAGGAATGGCGCAGGGCCCAAACCAGGAGCAGAGAACAGCAGGGGAGATGGAAGGGTGAATGAGGCCAGGGGACTCAAGGTACGGAGGGCTCTGCAATAGACCCACCCCAAGAGGCCTGAGGATAGGAGAGCAGGCCAGGAGAGTTGGTCAGTGGTGCAGGTCCAGGGAAGCAGAGAGAGGTGAGGGTGGGTCCGGGTCCAGATCCTGGTCCAGAGGCAGTGCTCTTGGGGCCCAAGGAAGGCACCAAGCCGGTCCAGGTGAAAAGGATCAGGAAGCAGCACTGGCTCCCCAGGTGTCTGGGTCCCCAAGACTAGGAATGGTACAGGGCCCAAGCTAGGAGTAGAGAACAACGGGGGACATGGAAGGGTGAATGTGGCTGTAGAAAATCTCCCATTGTATCATAGAAGAGGGGCCTAGGTGGGAGGGGCTTCCAGTCCTCCTCTGGAAGGGAGGGATAGGTGGACTGGAGGGGAACTTCCTTAAAGCTAGTGCAAGATAGTGGAAAGTAGCCATTGCCCTGTAATGGCGGAGCAGAGAATGCCCTAACTTCCTGTTTTCTATCAAAGCTAATACAAGATGGCAGAGGGTAGCCACTGCCCTGTAATGGCAGGACAGAGGCTGCCCTAGCTTCCTCTTTTCCCTCAAAGCTAATATAAGATGGCAGAGAGTAGTCGCCGCCCTATAATGGCAGGGCAGAGGAGATCTTGACTTCCTGTTTTTCATCAGGGGAGCTCTCAAACCCCAATTCCTCATTTTTTATAGCATCAATAACAGTAACAGTTTTATCAGAACAATAATCTGTTAGTTTTGTTTTAACTGGAAATGCCTGGGACAAGCCATCCCCAATGCCCTGTTGTTGTATTTGCTCGTCTATCTCCTTAAATAAGGGATTGTCTTGTTCAGGGGCTTTGCGGGGAACCCCCTGAAGGGAGGCCAGAATGGCTGCCACAATGGGGTAGAACATCCTAGGTTGTGGGTGTCCCTCCCTGACTTCTCTACACCGGGCCAAGAATAAAATTCAACCCCATTGTTCAGGATCCCAGCAACAAGAATCTGTAAACCAGGGGCCAAGAGCTAGTACTTCATCTAAAACCTTAGTTGCATCCTTTTCTGTTACCCTAATTTGCCTACTCCTGAGGAGAGAAATCAGTGCAGCAGTGCAGGGGCTGGCAGCAGCTGGATGACTATTCCCCATACCGGAGGTCACTCACCCTGCAAGACATACCCAAAGGGACTCAGGAACCATTCAGGAAGACGATCAGCAAAGACAGGAATGACACGCTACAGCTCCACGGGGCAGGAGGCTTCGTGCCCCATGTTGGGCGCCAGTTGTGGTCACTGACTGTGGCTGCTCTCCTCCGGCTATGGACGCTCTCCTGCTCTCTTAGTTCCTCTGATCAATCGTCTGGTTGGGACCCCAGGGCGGTGAGGAGACTGTGTCAGCGGAGCCGCATTCAGACACAGACCAGGTTCAGTGACACAGATCTTGTTTATTGCAGGAAGGCACAAGCTTATATAGGGGTAGTGGTCCAATCACAGCACAGCAAGTAGTTTAAAGGTGAGGTATCCGAAGGTGGTGAACAGTACAGCAAGTAGTTTAAAGGTGAGGTATCCAGGGGTGGTGATTAGGGAATGGCAAGCTCTAGGCATCAGTCTCATGATCTCTCAATGGGAGCAAAACATCACAAGGCATTCCTTGTGGCTCCAGCAGTAGGGCCGTTGCCTCAGGCCTGCTGTATGGCTGCCAATAAGACTTTCACCCTAGGCTCAAGCCTGTCTCCCACATATGATGATACATTTTATTAATTATTAAAGAGAAACAAAAAAATCATTGATTACATTTTTGGATACTTATAGAGTTTTAGCAACTAACCAAAAATACATGAATAAAGTATTAAATAAACATTAGGGATTTTGACAAAGGTGATTGACAATACAGATCTATTATGTTGGTCAGATTATTTGGGGATATAGAAAATCAATTGTTTTGTTTTATTACAAAAATCATTTCTCAATGATTTTCAAATTGTAAAGGAAAACAGGAAAATTTATGTGCAAAAGAAATCTTATTAAGGATCCCCTAAATAATAAAAAAGAAAGTAAAACTGTAATCGTTCTGCCTTAAGTAAATATAACTAGACCTAGGTTCTGACTAAGATAAACCTAGCTGGATATGAAGAAAGATAAAGCACCAATTCACAGGAATATAACAAACAATGAAACTTGGAGACAGCATTCTGAGACATAGATCTTCTTTGAGAATAAATTCAGATTCTGTGAGGAAATGAAAGTCAATGAAAATGCATTCACTTTTCACAGTGTTATTCAAAGTTGTCAGCCGGTATATTTGAATGAGTCAAGAAAATTCCTGCTAAATGATTCACCTGAAAAGAAAAATTTCTTCCTTCCTAACTGAATAATCCTAACTTTTAACACGAGAGATTAGCCTATTCAAAATATATGCAGCATTTCATTATATTTTTATTTTTAAGTCATATTGCATGTGAGCTCTCAGAAAAGGATTATGATCACAGTCACAATACATTACTGTCACAGTATATTTGGAAGGTAATATTAATTTTTGCTCAGAATAAATGTTACAAAGTTAAGGACACTGAAGGAGTAAAGGTATACCAAATCAAGTGGATAATGGAAAGAGGAAAGAAATACGGTCTGAAATAAGAAAAACTGAAAACAGAAATCTTTTTGAGGTATTTTTCAAACAGGTGAAAATGAGACAGTATAAAAGATATTTCAGGAAGGCCATGACAACCATAAAAACCCTCTAAGGAGGGAAAACACAATGCTTCAGAGTCTGTTGCCCAAATATCAAAAGAACTCCAAAAATTAACTTGACTGTGGACTCTAAAAATGTAATACATTGCGTCTGTCTATAAATATGGTATTATCAAGAATGTTTCATATTCTAATTGACACACAAGGAAAAAATAGTGCCAGACACAGTTTAATAAATAAAAAAGATTTTGATTTCAAATTAACTTTTATTTCCAAGTGGCCTTAGAAGTTGTATCCCACAGTTTTTAGACTGAGTACATTTCAGTCTGGATTACACAGCTGACATTTGGAGGCTTGTGGAAGAATTTAGTTTGGAGGGCAAGGAGAGAAAGCTATATGTATTGAGATCATTCCTGCTCTATTCTTCCCACTGGATGACTGTAGTTCTTCCCTCTCAGTAGCAAAGTATCTCAGTTTTCATTAAACATCTCTGAGGGAAAAACAGTGATATGTTCTAAGACTTTCTAAATCTTATGAATATATGGAAATTTTCTAACAAACTCAAATGTATATTTGAGTTAGGTTGTAAAAGGGTAAACACAAGATTAAGAAATTCTGATTTATTTGATTGATTATCTGCTGTGGTAGGTCTATAGAAATCAGAATTGTGAGGTGAAATGGAGTGTATTATTTAAATAAAAATAAAGAATTTTAAAGGAAGGAAGATAATAGAACACAGATGACAGGAAGGGGAAATGGGAATAATGGGGAATGTGTTTTAAGTTGGGAGAGGGATGGGAGTGTAGGGCAGAGAATGGGAAAGAAGAGATCTAATACTAGGGGTATTTGAAAAAGCCATGTGGAGACATTATTTTATAAGCTTCAGATATGTAGAGATATTCTTATGAAAGAGTTTAATTGAAGTTACTCTCCAGAGAGGAATATACTCATCTAAGAGACCATAAGTTGCTAAATAGAACACCTGATGCCAGATGTGGAGTATCTCTCTTCCCCATGAACTGTAGGTCAAAGGTGTCCCATAGACTTCCAAAACAGTACCGGCTATTAGCATTACCCTTGGTTGCCAAGTAGAACTTGATGGCAAGATCCTATTGCTGAAAACAGCATACACATTGGTCACAGGACTTGGGAAATTAAATCTGTACTGACCAGGAATCTTTCTCCATACTGATGACCCCTCAAAGCACAGGAAGGTACTATACAGGCTGTTGGGGGAAAAAACTTCATCAAGTCTAACCCAGCTGTGAACCCTGTGAACTACACAAATGACAGTTCTTTCAAGATATATCCATGAATCTAATAGTTGTATGAATGATATGGGTCTAACCATTTGGGGATTTAAGTTTCACTCTACAGAAGGAAACATACGGTATTATAAATCTGACCAAGAACCCATGGTTGAGGGAGACATCCCTCACTGCAATTTCATCCTCTGGAGTCTAGTTAGCATATCTAGTATCTCTACCTTAAAGAAAATCAACTCTTCCTCACCCAGCAGTAGTCAGCTGCCAATAGTGCTTCAGCTAAGATTGGGCCTGCTGCCCATTTCGTCAGTTCTATGTTGAATTTTTGTCTGCTTGAGTTTGCATGAGTCTTGTGCATGCTGACACCACTGATATAAGTTCATATGAGTAATGTCCCAGGATCCTGTAAGACTCTGCATCCGTTTGGTCATGGGCCTCCTCCCTTGGCTCTTACAGTTTCCTTTCTATGTTCCACAATGGTTCCAGAGTATTGGGTAGGTAAAGTTTAATATAGGATTCCTGTCCAGGAACCCACACTCTGTAGACTTATTCTCTATGCTTTGGCCATTGTGTTCATTGCCCTCCTTTGCATGAGGGGGGCATTGTTGATGAGAGTTGAGGGATGATTAGTATTCTCTCTACCCCTTGTTCCATTATGTTCTGTGAGCCTTAGGTGTAGAGGTTCCATTGTGGTTGTGTCACTTAGAGTTGGGCATCTCATAGACACTTATTTTCTGTGTGTGACCTGTTATGGAATTCTGTAATAGCCTGTATGTTGCAAAAGAAACTTGATTTGATGAGTGGTGACTGGTATATTGTCTTCAAATATAAGGATCAATATTTAGGATACAGTAAGAAATTACATTTGTCTAGGGATGTGATAGCCTTAGGGTTTTCTTTTGTTAAAGGGTATGGAGACTATCCAGCTGTGGTAGCACAAGTCTTTAATCCCAGTGCTCAGGAGGCAGAGACAGGTGGATCTCTGTGAGACTGAAGCCAGCCTGGTCTACATAGTGAGTTTCAGGCCAGCTAGTACTACATAGAAAGACACTGTATCAAAAACATTTAAAAAAGAAGACTAAGGAGACTTTCAAGTTTGTATTGAGTATATTTTTACATAATAAGATGACTCTGACAAAGGGGGCCAAAGATTTTTTAAATGATGGTGTTAGATATCAAGTTGTCAAGTGCTTGTTTGATCATTTTCAGTGAAATAAAATTTAAACAAGATCCTAGAAAAAGAAAAAGCAGTATTCTGCCTGGATGTGGAAATCGTACCTTGCTTGTCCTTTCAAAATTATTATGGTTTTGTGAAAGAGACAGCTCGACATACTCGACAGTCCAATTATGACTGGAGAAGAAGAGAAATTCAATGACTAAACACATGTGTGATTCAGGGAAACAGACAAGTTTAGCTGGTGACATTGTTCTATGATTTTAAAAATGAAAATATTCAGCAGTCAATTGAAGGAGATAAGCATTTAAGTTGAGAAAAATTGTGTGTAAAGACAGTGAAGTGCAAGTGAGCAGTGTTTTTCAAGATCTTGTTGTTACTTATTTTTTAATTATATGTTTGATCATGCTGTCCACTCTTTTCAATGCTTCTCCATTGTTCTGAATAGTTCCTGGGTCCTTTGATAATATACTATTTATGGAACATGTTAATTCACCCTTTACCAACCCATTCAGAATTTTTAAAGAATATATTGAAAGAGTTGGAGATGCTAACCACCATGATGTGGTATTAGAGTTGATGTATACCTGCACATACTTCATTCAATAAATATGCTCAATTTAAGTGATGATAATGAGTTTTAATATTAAAACAAAGAAAAGTAAGTAGCTAAAACATGTTTAATTTTATCTCTAAGGTACAAAGAGCTTCAAAGTTATCACTCCATTTTTACAGAAAGGAAAAAGAACAAACTGTAAGCAAAAAGATTTGTGAATGCTGGGTTCTGACCATAATCTTTTCAGGAGCAGAAGCTATCAGAATTGCACACTGGTAGGAACCTGTCAGTCACCATTGTGATGATTCTCAGAGGCTGAGTAAGAGTGCCCAGGGTATTCCAGCACCCACATGGCAGCTAACACTCATGAGAATGGGAGTGGGCAGGGATAACAGCAAGTGCTCAAAAGCTCTGGGTGACACAACTAATAGGTCATTCACATACCACCTGTGCCCCATATTTGTGTATCACAGTATTTTCCATGCATGTTCTGTTTGTTGCATGCTGCCCAGGCGAGCATGGTTGGTAACTGTGTCCCAACTGGCTTCTTTCTTTGTTCAGCTTCATGCTGCTCTCTCCAGACTCTACTCCTCTTCAGCTACAAGTCCTTTCCCTGTGCTACCTAGTCCTGCCTAAGGAAAACAAACCACAACATACTCACCAGCCAGTAGAGATTCAAAGTCTAGGAATTATTTAACTTGGGAAAATAATATGAAGCAGAGAAGAAAAAAATAAAAATAAAAAAATGCCCGACACACTGCAGAAAACCCTCATCTCTAAATGCAGTCCCCAATGAAAGACATTTCATTACAAGCTCATGGAGTTACAAACCTCACCACTATGCAGAGGGTTCAATGTGAAAACAGTTGATCCTGATAGGTAAATGCAGCTAGAGATCTTTATATTGGGATCCAGTGACTAATAACTACACAAAGGTAAGTCCTATTGTGATTGGTACAGAGGCAGCTAGGTGGTGTACTGAAGGTAGGCAGGGGAGAGTAGACAGTAAGTTTAGAAGGACTTGAACAAAGAGCATATGAAAATTCCAAATTTACAAAGATGAGGGGTAAAGCCCTACCTCCCCACCACCAGGCTAACCCAATCTGGTTGGTGCTGTTGGTCAAATGTCAGAGGAAGCTATCTCATAATACTGAAACACAAACCTGGTTTTGTAGAGATTTAAGATGGCAAAGTGACAGAGATGCCACAGAAAGGATTGCATATAGAAGGACACGTAGCAGATAGAACAGTAAAGTCACCAGTTTGCACATAAATGAGACAGTCTGCACTATAGAGATGAGCCAAGAAGTCATCACTGCATCACAAAGAAAGTTTCAATCTGCGAAGCATTATCCTTGTGTAATGACAGTGATCTTGAGTTGCTCACTTTCTCTCCATCCTGATTGTTTATCTTGCCTTTGGAAGTGTCCTATCTCTTTATAAACTGTCTCTACATCTACCACAATTGAATGTCCCCCATGTGATTCTTGTTGGATGACAGAAGGACCTGGAGTGCCTTCAGGGTTCTCCTTTCAACTCCAATGTCAGCAATGAATGAAGAGCAAGTGGGACTTAGTAAAATCAAAGAAGTGAAACTTTACCAAAGGTAAAATTTTAACACTATAAATTTGACTAGCTCAACTACACTTGCTAGTAAGAAGGGTACAAAAATCAGGATTTTATCACCCCAGAGAGACTAAGGGAGAGAATCTATCTGTCATTGTATTTCAAAGAACTGGCTCTAAGAACCTAAGGAAGACATTTTTGAGTGTTAAGAAATATGGTCACAAATTTAAGATCTTTGACGAATGTTCTAAGAAAGGAATAGTAGCAGCTATGTCCAGAGTTGGCTAGAGCCAGCAGTGAATTCAGCATGCATTGCACAGCCAAGGCTGTCATTTTAATGGGCAGCTAGGTGCCATCCCAAGGACGAAGTCCTGTGTGACTAAAAACCATGTTAGAGAAACCATGTTAGAGTTTGCTGAGTCTTCTTACAGTGGAGGTTTACCCATAGCTGTTATGCAAAGACATCTGTGATTCTGAGGATTATGGCAATAAGAGCTAAAAGAATCATGCATATTTCTGAGCAGGGGTCTAAGGCAGGAGAGGAGAGAAACAATGAAAATCAAGGAATCTGAGTCTTGCTCCTACAGCTGCAACAAAATTGAACCATTGTCCAACCCATAGCCAAATTAACCTTAAACTTTGTAGTAAGCTGGAAACCATATTGTGAAGAAGAAAGGCAAGCATCGTTACCAGACTCAGGTGGGACACAGGTGTTAAACTGTCCAGTGGAGAAATTTAACTATGTTTTGATTTATGAGCCTTACTATCATGTAGCCCTTGCTGGTTTACTACTGTGTAGCTGTGGACAACTTTAAACTTTTGATCCTCCTGCATCCAACTCCTAAGGGCTGAGATTACAAGCATGCACCACTACCCTTGACTAAAGTAGCTATAATTAATATGTCAAGATGTTAGATGAAAGAGTGAAGAAGAGGTAAGAGCAGATGAGTGATATAACTGGAGAAATAGAAACTCTAAGAATCTGAAGGTAATAAGTCATTGCAACAGAGATAAAGATCTTGATTAACTTCTCGGTAATTTGCCATGGCTGAAAATGAGATCAGTACTCTTGAAGGTAAATCAAAAGAAGTTTCCTTATCTGAAAAAAGAGAACAAAACATTCACGTAGAGGGGGATGTTTATGAAATGTATAATATACGCAAAACTATAGTAAAAGAAGAGGAAAATTAATGTGGAAGGAATACTTGAAGAAGTAGTGTTCAAATCCTTTAAAACAACACAGTTAAGGAAAGACCCTAGTCATAGCACATGTTATCTAACTCCAAAGATCAGACTGCTTAGATCCCAGAAATCCATAGTAAAGAAACACAGCCTAGTAATTTCTTAGTAAGGGGAGGAATGGGTGCATGGATGAATGCTGTAGGTCACAGGGTTTATATTGGCAGAGAAAACATATTCTAAAATTGATTTACTGATGTCTGAACATATCTACAAATATACTAAAACTCCAAATTTTATTAAAAATTTATTTTTTATGCTATATGAAAAATCCCAAAAAAGCCACTAAAAGTAAAATTTATTAATGGGTGCTTTCCAAATTTAAGTTGGCACCAAACTACAGGCTCAGGATGGTCAGAGAACACAAAAGAGAATAAACACACAAAACAAACAACAACAACAGAATCAGGAGAGAAAAAACAAAGAAATCCCACTCAGAAAATTATATTCAAACAAAAGAAAACAAAGCACAGTGAGGAAATTTGAAAGATGGCATGGAGTATACAGGCACCTTAAAAGTCCAGGGTGAGAACTACAGCAAGCTTCTCATCAGAAGCCATAGAAGTCAGATGTTCAAAGATGATAACTTTAACCAGTACTTCTTTATCCTCTGAAATTATCTGTTAAGATAAGAAGAAATACTTTCTCAGACAAGAAAACTTGAGATAATTCACTGTAAATAGTTTCCTGAAAGAAATGCCAAGTGTTCTTCAGGCAGAAAGGAACTATTATTTTATAAAGTAGTATACACTTAAAGGAAAAGTACTAAGAAGAAATGAAGTACTATATTTTATTTGATTATTCTTATCTAAAGGGAAACCTGACATTTGAAATAATAGCATATATTCATAGGGTTATAACAGTTGCAACTTATTAATTCCAAGCAGTTACACTCAGTAAGAGCATTGTTTTCTGAGACAGGGAGGAGACTGAGCATGTGGTGTAATGCAGAAAAAGGAAAATTGGGCTTTGGAATCATACATGGATTAGTTAAAATGGCCAACACCTAAGCGGCAACTTAAACTCATTTAAAAATAAATACTATTTTCAGTATCTTGATAACTAATATAATCATAAAAATAAAACCAGAGAAGGCAAAATAATAGTAAACAACAAAAAAGTAATGGCCAAAGTAGAAAGAAGAAAAATTATAGGCATGGTGATTGTTAATCCAATTAAGCAAAAAAGGACTTTAAATGCTATCATTTGCATGTTATGTGACTTTAAGTGTGGATTAAAAAAACAAACATACTCAACTGCACTTTGCTTTATAAAGACTCAAATGTGTTAAAATGAAAGAAATATAAATGCATCACTTACTACAACAAAAGTAAAGCTGGCATATCTATGGTAATACTTTTTATCAGGATAAAGAGTGTATTATATAGTGATAAGGGCACTAACTTTCTAAGAAAATGTAGCATGCATAGGGTACAGGTGCCTGACAATCAAAAGTCAAATGTAATGAGACAAGAAATTACAGTACTAAAACAAAAATCGAACATATCCACAGCTGTATCTGAGAATTCTACAGACCATTGTGAATAAATGATAGAACAGTCAGGCAAACAACAATTGAAGGTTCAGGAAATTGAATAGACAAAACAATTAAGTTCATTATCATTTACAGTTACAGACCACAGGACTAGAAGTTGGTTCCCTAGATCAAGATAGACAGATGAGGATTCAAAATTTGTGAAATATGTGTGTATGTGCGCACGCATGTGTGTGTGTGTGTGTGTTACAGTTTGACTATGAAATGTCCCCACATTGCTCATGTGTGTGTGTGTATGTGTTTGTGTGTGTGTGTGCGTTAGTTTGACTGTGAAATGTCCCCACATTGCTTGTGTGTGTGTGTGTGTGTGTGTGTTACAGTTTGACTGTGAAATGTCCCCACATTGCTCGTGTGTGTGTGTGTGTGTGTGTGTGTGTGTGTGTGTATGTGTTACAGTTTGACTGTGAAATTTCCCCACATTGCTCAGGTGTTTAAATGCTTGGTTCCCAGATCAAGGTGTGACTGTAGAACCTTTAAGAAGTTTGGCTGTTAGAATCACTAAGCTTACAGTTTATGGCCTTACCCCAGTTCTGGCTAAATATCTGTTTCTAATATTCCATGATGCCAGAGCTCAGTATTCCAAACCTCTTTTGATATGAAACTGTGAGCTAAAATAGATCTTTTTTCCCTAGGTAGGATTTTGCCCAGTATTTGGCCCCAGCTTTGAAAAATGTCACTAAAATACTGTGCATAAGAGCAAGGAAGAAACGTATTTAGATCTTATCCTTATTGATAACCGACATAAGGAGGGTCCACCATCCAGAGCAATTGTTTCTACATCAGAGTTAAATCTTGGTGGAGATAACCTGAGAGGAATTTAAGGGAACGTTATTTCTATTTATTAACTCTTATAATGTAAAATGCACTCAGATAATCTTTCAAATATATATTCTAAGTGTTCTAAGCTCTTTTCCGGTTCTAGAATATAAAGCACTCTCCACATTCGAAAACATCCCCAGCAGCCTCAGAGCCTGTCCTAGAGGCATGAGAAATGTACTTCACTCAAGAATCTCCCATTACCCTCTTTTTCCTTCTCCTACTTGTCTTTTTATAGAGGACTTCTTTTACTTTCCAGCTGTAGTATCTTAAATAATAACTCATTTAGTCATAACTGTAATTTCCCCATGCCCTGAACAGAGTTTCACCCAACAGGATGATTTTTTCTGTCCTTATTTTTCTACTTAATTTCTTCAAATTGTAGATTGTTTTGCTTTTTTAAGATCAAAACTACAAAATACACTGAAATGCATTAACATATGTATCTATTTATAGATAAAGCAAGTAAAAGTTTAAGACATCTGTTAGTTCAAAATTCTCTACAGGAATTTGGCCAGAGGTTATGAAGCATATGCATATTATTTGGGCTTGTATATGCAATTACTGAAAATATAATGCTTATGTAATCACTGGTAAAGAGATCATATTACATATGCTCACAAAAAATGGTGAGATAAATAATTCACTTTTAAAGTCTTCTATTGGATTTTGGAAGCAGAAAAAAATTCACAGTTGTTGACTCTCTTTTTTCCAGTTATTTATTTAATAACCACATACTTAGAAGAAGCATTTCATTACAACAGCATTGACATATTCAATAACAATTTCCAGATCTAAGATGCATCTCTTTCAAAACTGGCTGTAAATTATTAGGTTTACAGTTGAATTAATACAGTTATACAATATTGTACTCCGTATAAACCCTATAAGATATAAAATTAAATGAGGTTTTAAACTTTAAAAAAGATCTCCATTTCATTATTAAAATACACAGTTTCATACAGAAAAATATATTTTTAATGCAATTGACGTTAAGATGTTTGCACGTGCATTTCTAATCTCTATATATCAGATTATTACTAGTCACAGTCAGTTACTTTCTGAGCTCCTTGGCATCTGAACATGGATATAAAGTCATCAAGTAGATTTCAATGATAATGCTTTTCACATCTACTAATTATTAAGGAGCAATTTTTTTGTTTTGAAGAATTATTATTTTTTAATCATATATTTTTTAAAAATTTTAATAACTACATGATTAGAAGCTTTGCACTACAGCTTTAACATATTCAGTAACACACTCCAGAGCACTTGATATCTCCTGGGAGAGGGAAAATGTTTTCTTTAAAGGGGTAACACCGGGTATGTTGACCAGACTCCACGAGATGGACCTACACTC
>NW_008347042.1:7403876-7411549 GCF_000622305.1 Nannospalax galili
TACAATCTTTTACTCATTATAAACTCTATAAGACATAAAATTCAATGAGGTTTTAACGTTTAAAAAAGATCTCCACTTTGTTGTTAAAATACACAGTTTCATACAGAAAAATTCATTTTAAGGCAATTGACATTGAGACGTTTTCACATGCATTTCTAATCTCTCTATATATGAGTATTACTGGTCACAGTCAGTTACTTTCTGAGCTCCTTGGCATCTGAGCATGGATATAAAGTCATCAGGTAAATTTCAATGGTAATGTTTTTCACATCTACTAATTATTTTTATTTTTTATCATTATTTTTACTTTTTAATAACATGATTAGAAGAAGCATTTCACTACAAATTTAACATATACAGTAACATACTCCAGAGCAAGAGTATATCTCTTTCACAAGTGGGTACATGTTTCTAGGTTCACAGTTGAGTTAATACAGTTATACAGTATTGAACTCAGTATAAGCCCTGTAAGAAATAAAACTGAATGAATTTTTTTAACCTTTATAAAAGATCTCCATTTCATTTTAAAATATATTCTCCTTTGCAGAAAGACTCATTGTTTTTGCTACTAACACTGAGATGTTGGCGCATGCATCTCTAATCTGTATGTATCTGATTGTTACTAATCATAATCGGTTGCACTTGGATCCTTTGTGCCTTTGTATGTCTATAAAGTCATCAGGTAGATTTCAATAGCAATGTTTATCACCTCTACTAATTAGCATGCCATAAATTTCCATTCTTCCTCCTCAAATATGATACATTTTTTAAAAATTTGTTAATTTTTTTTTTGTGTGTATATCACACAGAACATCCCAAACCATCTTATTTGACTATACACCCACTTCCCAGTTGGCACCCTCCCATAGCCTCCCTCCCCCCACTAGAGCCCTTATATTCTGATATCCCCGCTACTGTCTGCTGTGCTGTTGGCACCCCAGCAATCCTCACTCTTTGCCCTTCTGTTGAATCTAGTCAGCCTATCTAGAGATCTTTGTTTTAGGAGGGTCAGCTGTTCCTCTTCTTCAGTTATCAACACTCCTTTAGCTAAGATTAGGGTCTGGTGTTCATTTTCCCAGTTCTGTGCTGGGTTACTATCTGGGAGTCCCTTTGGACACCCTGGCCAACAACTCAAAAGAAGGTATCTCCTATGTGGCATGGTTGCTTGTTCTGTAGCCTTTAGCTATGCATATGGACTCTTAAGAAATTGTATTGACCCCTTTAATCTTTGGTTATACTTTCCTTTTGGATGTTTAAGGCCATACAATTGGCCCTGATAAACCAAGTTATTTTTACTCTTAAGGTCGTTTGAGGATCTGTTCCTGAGGGGTCACATGAGCTTGGGAGGAATCCCGGGCTCCAGGGTCTCCCTGCTTTGCCCTAGCTAGCTTAAACTCACTATGTAGAACAGGCTGCCCTTGAACTCACAGAGATTCACTTGATTCTGCTTCCCAAGTGCTGGGATGAAAGGAGTGTGCCACGTCACCCAGCATTGCCTCTTTTTATAATTAGAAAAACATATATATTTGATCCTACCAAATGAAAATACAAATTACAAATATACAAATGCATATTTTGAAAATAAAAATCTCTATTATCTTTTCTTCAGTCATTATTCAACAGACATCCACATAAGAAATTAATAGTTGATTTTTCTGGTAATAATGATGCTAAATTTTATGTAATATGGAAAACTACAAAGATGTATAATTTTTACTTATATATTTTTGTTGTTATTTTTATTGATTAATATTTATTTTGGCATTATTGACAATTGAAAATAATTTTTAAATTTTTGTGAATTCTATATATTATATTTTGATCATATTTAGATTTCCCTCCTTTATCTGTATTTCTTTTTAACTCATTGAATTTCTGTATTCTAATATATATTAAGGCCAATGGAGTCACTTTTATGTCCCAAAGTCAGGAATTAACTTCTTTTTAAGCTGTTGGACAAGTAAGATGTATAATTTAAGCTTTATAATTTAGAAGTGGTTTTTTTTTTCAAATTTCATTTATTGTCAAACACACAATCTTTGTTTTCCACAAAGCATTCCACATTTTATATGGCATAACTCTTTAATTGTAAAAAAATATACTCAATTTAACATTTTGGCTGGTAAAAGGAATTTTTATGACTATAATAAAGATAAAATGTCACAGGTAAAATTATCAGGATGGTAAAATTATTAAGTAAGACTATAAAATAACTTTCTTGTTGATGTGTGTAAAAAAGTTACTCTTTCGGAGCAACAATTGTACTGTTCAAAGAAAAATTTATGTATGCATTGGGATTAGGGACTTTAGCAAGCGAAATGCTACTAGAGAAAAATGCTGAATAATCAAGGCTGTCACTACACATTTTTATTTCAGGGAAATTGAGAACTCATCTGTTTAACTGTGAACTACTTCAATATTTAAATGCGTATGAACTGTATATGCTAAAAAGGTACCTCACTAGGTAAATAGCAAAGTTTAAATTGCTGTTATTCTATATTTGGTGATCCCTCTCATAAGCTTTCAAACTGTTCTTAAATATATATAATTATGCAATTAGTAATAGCTAGATATGTTCTTTATTTTTATTTTTATTTTTGCAGTACTGGGGATTGTACCTAGGATCTCATGTAAGCTAGGAAAGCACATTATCATATCATAGCTCTGAAGAATGAGAAATTGTACCGTTCATATAATCTATTATCACATTGTATCTATTATAATATTCTAGTATCAAGCAGCAGAAAAATAAAGGTCAAATATTAAATGAAACCAGTTTTGAAAGTGGCTAAAATTAAGGAAAATATGTTATTTAACATTTATTAGGCACTATTTAAAGTTGTTTACCAAAAATATCATTTAATTCTTACAAAACCTTGAGTTTCTTACAACTAGTATCTCATGTTGCAGAATGTATAGACATCTTCTTCAAGCATACAGAGCTAGAAGGTAATAGATTTGGCTGGAGCTTGAAGTCAAGTAATAGATCCAAGGAGCTCAGTCTTGCTTAGTGAGCAATGGTCCCTCTTAGCAGGCGTTGTATGATATCACCTTTGAGAAGGAATCATAACCACAATAAAGTTATCTTACCACTTTGAGGTAAAGCTGAAGTTTTAAAATTCTTTAGTCATATTTAGCTCAAACATTTTATCTTCCACAATTTCATTTTATGATCAAAGTGATGGTACTAATGGCAAAGCTTTGTGAATAGTAATTTTACAGTAGTTGGATATATTTAGCAGATTTCTACTTATAAATTCTTGAAATAATAAAAGGAAATCTGGGGCTGGAGAGAAGGTTCAGTGATTAAGGGAACTGGCTGCTCTTGTAGAGGACCAGGTTCAAATCTCAGCACCCATATGGCAGCTCACAACCATATGTAACCCAAGTTCCGGGGAATCGAACATCATCTTCTGACCTCCATGAGCATTACATGACACCAGTGCACATGCATGCATTCAGGCAAGACATTCATACAATAAAATAAAAATATTAAGTAAAATACTTTTTAGAAATAAGAGGAAAGTTCATCAGTGTGCCCTTGGCATACCTTTAAAATTTACAGAAATATTCTATTTTCCATTCATCAAACCCAGCAGCAGTCAACTCATCTGGATGAAGCCACTGACCATGTCGACCAGCTGCAAAGGAAAGTAACAGAATTGCAATGGAATCTGTGAGAAGAAAACCGTTTTCTAAGCTCATCATCAAAATAATAGGAAAGACTTCTTCACAGATTCCATTGAACTGTCAAAAATAGGCTACCTGGAATTTAAACTTCCTTTGACAAATTTCTCACTATTTTGAACATTGTGCGCTCATCATCCATCTGTGTAAATGAACCATACCTCCTTTTTTTGTAGCAGGAGGCCTCCAAAGATGGCCCCGACTCAGAGCCCTGGGATTCAGAAAGAATTCACTTCACTTCTTGGTCTGCAAATAGCCAGCTGAAAGGAGCCCATACCTCTGTACCCTGCTCGTGAGCCCAGTGACTGCTGACAGACTGTGTGGCATGGACCAATCAGAAAACGATATGCTGATTAAAGGGACTTGGGGGCAGAAAAAGGGAAACATAAGGCCTGCCCCCTCCTGCATTAAACAAGCCTGCAGCACCTTGCCTAGTGCTTGCTTCTATGTGATTCCCGGTGTCTATGTGTTGACTCCATGCCTCTTGCCCACCCCGCCCCCCCAATCACCAGGGGACCTGATCCAGGTCAGGGTCTTCACAGCTGGCCAGAGGAGAACCCACAACACTTTTTGGACTCAGTTTAGAAATTTTTCACATTGGAAAAGCCTCATAAACTCCCTCTATTTATTTTATTTTTATTGAGCTTTTATAGATTTATACAACAGTTCTTAATCAAATTTAGAATGCCTCCCCCATTCACGTTCCCGCATACCCCCACCAGACCTCATGTATTCTGCCATACATGTAAGTCCCATCCAGTCAAACAGTTGTACCCAGATGTCATTCAGTGTAAATTTGTCCACTGGAGTCTAGTCAGCTCATCGTATGTAAAGCATACTCTCCTGCATCCAGCATCAATCAGTCTACAATAAACTCCCTTTATTTTATCTCTAGTACATCTAAAACTTCATTTTCATTTCTTGTGAGTGTCCTGCTCCAGATTCTTGCCTTAAAGTAAGATTACAGTCTAGCTAGTGAGTCCTAGCTTCCACACTTGTGAGTGAGCACTTTCTCCTTTGTCCTGACACAGCCTGGATATTTTCCCTGCCACTCTCCTTGCAAATAGTCAAATCTTTAAACCTTTGAAACTTGCTCCTTACTGAACAAGTTTTAGACTGATATTTTATACTGATCTTCACCTCCAATCAACTGGAGAATTTCCCTCAACACATCAATGCAGTTAACTTATTTTAGAATTCAGGAAGATGCAAACCACCACCCGCAGCTTTGCCTTGAGCATCACAAAGCTAGCTTTCTCCACTTGAGGATGTTTCAGCATTTCTTTAGCCTCTGTTAAGTTGTGAGCTTCCAGATCATGTGTTACACCCAAGGAATGTAGGTATATAAAATAGGTACACAAGTCAAACAAGTACTAATAATAAATCATAAAATAATTTATTTTTAAAATATTTGATAAATACACAATTTACCATTTTTATTTTATTTTTTTTAATTTTTACAAAAACTTTATTGAGAATCTCAGATGTGCATATAAGGTGTTTTGATCAAATCCATGCCCACTCCCTACCCTTTTTAAAGATGAAAGAAAATTTGCATGTATAAACATGATTGAACTTGCTTATTTTTACTTAAATGAGTTATGAATGAATAGTTGATAATATAGGTTACAGACCATCTTTAAAGATTTTCAGAAATGATATCTTGATTTTGAAATCAATGCTTATAATTCCACTTCACACAAACATGGAGTACAAAATGTAAGGTGTGTGTATCAGGAAAATTATCAGAAACTCTGTCAGAATTCAAAGCCAAAATTCATTGAGCAGTTTTATAGGGAACTCAAATATTAAAATCAAATATTTTAAAACAAACCAATCTTTAGGAATGACTTTTTAGGCAATGAGAATTGGGAATATTATGTAACTTTATAAAGAAATTAATATGTTTTGAGATCATTCAATGTGATCTTGCTTTGTTTACAAAGTAAACAAGCTTACTGAGAGTAACATCAGATTAGATTTATCTATAATTGTAGATACAAAATGGATGCAATAGGAAGATTTTAAAACAGCCCCATAGACCTGTGGGAACCCCTGCAAGAAAGTATTTTGGATTGGAGTATGAAATAAATAATTGCTTGTCCAGATCCTAATGATTTAGATTTTACTGATAAAATTCATATTGTGGTTTAGTCTCAGTTACTCCAAGACATTCCAGGTTTAACTCAATTAACACAATTGATGTACTATTCCTTACACAAGCCCTGACCCATGCACCATTAGTAAGCCCAACAAACTCCTTGGTTTTCTTGAGTACATTTGGAGAAATCAAACATTAGTTTGTCACTGGAAATATAGGAAGAAATATGTCAACATTGCTTAGTGTTCCAAGAGAAAGTTCCCACAACAGATGATAAATATTATTGCTAATTTTAATTATGTCACATGGTACTAAGATAACCAGTAAGTAAAAGAAAATATTACAAGGATGTATGAATGGAAATATTTTATTAAAGAAGGATTTATGTATGAAGATTAAGATGGCTTGTTGTTTCTAGAATGGAAAGGGAAACTAAAAAGCTTTTGTAAGTTATGAAGGATTGAGTAGGTTATTTTACCTACATAAAAGAGACTTAAAGGTGATGTACATGATCTTAAAATTTCTAAAGTCAAATTTCAAGCAAATCTCTACTTAAACATGTGGAGCTATTGATATACTTTTTGCTAATTGTTACAAGGACTGGATTAAGAACCAAAGTATATGTCTGATCAAGATTATTTAATAGAATTTAATTTTTGCTCAAACTTTATCTAAGTATTACACAGTACTTAACTGTACCAGACTGGTATAACTGAATTTTCTTGGTGTTCTAGAACCATACCTGGAGTTCACTGTTCCTACTGTAACCCCTCAAAACTACTATGATATTGTTATTGGTCTAAATGATTGCTTTTTTACTATCCCTTTACACTATGATGATAAAGAAAGATTTGCTTTTGCCACGCCTATTCTGAATAATCAGCCACCCATGTGTCATTTTCAATGGGCATTTCTCCTTAGAAGTATGATCAATAGTCCCTCCTTCTGTTAATAATGGGTAAATAAGGAAACACACCCTATTAGAGAAAAATTAGCTAATATTTATATATTCCATTATATGAATAATAGCTCATTAAATATCTGATACTTCAGATATAAATCTATTTTCAAAGATTTAGAAGCTTCATTATGAAACTTTCATTTACAGCTTGCCTCAGATAATATTCAACTAAATGTTTCATACAGCTATCTTGGAATTATTGTCACTAATTTCTTCACTCAACCTCATTATTACAATTGTCTGTTCCAGAAAATATAACATTAGATCTCTTCAACAGCTTTTATGCAACATCAATTGGCTTTGACCTTCCCCGAAGTTTTCCGGTTTGGTTCTTTCTCACCTTTTACCTCTTTTGAAGGAGACACTGACTTAACTTCACCTTGTACTCTAACCCCTCTTGCACTGCAAGAGTTACAGCTAGTCACTCATACTTTTCAAGAAACAAAATTTTCTCATGAACTCTTTGATTTACTGCACTGTTTATTTGTGTGCAATACTCCCCTTTCCCTTACAGCATCCATTAGACTCCCTCTTTAGCAATTTTAGAATGTTTATTTCTTTTTTTTTAATTATTTATTTAATAACCACATACTTAGAAGAAGCATTTCATTACAATAGCACTGACTTATCCAACAACAATTTCCAGAGCTAAGATGCATCTCTTTAAAAACTGGCTGTAAATTTTGAGGTTTACAGTTGAATTATTACAGTTATACAATATTGTACTCAGTATAAATCCTACAAGACATAAAATTAAATGAGGTATTAACCTTTAAAAAGGATCTCCATTTCATTACCTGACTTATCCAACAACAATTTCCAGAGCTAAGATGCATCTCTTTAAAAACTGGCTGTAAATTTTGAGGTTTACAGTTGAATTATTACAGTTATACAATATTGTACTCAGTATAAATCCTAAATCCT
>NW_008347042.1:7412228-7424395 GCF_000622305.1 Nannospalax galili
ACCAGAACCATCAAAATTATTGGACAGGATCCTAATATCTTAAAATCATTTCAGCTTTCTTTTACAGGCTTCAGATGAATGGTTGTTAACTTTTGCTTGTTTGGGGGGACAAATTTCCTTTTGCATTCTCTAAAGATTCCATGTGAATTCCATAACTGTCTATAAAATATTTTTTCCCATAAGTACACATTCCAGTCCTAACACACTAACAATTTTTTTCGTTTGGACCCAACAATCAGGCAAAGGAATCATTATGCAGTGTGATAATCTTAGAATATGGCATTCTCTTGTAATCCACAGGAGCAACCACCACCTCATCAGCAGAACTTGAGTTGCCCTTTCTGTATTCACACAATTGCACAAGCAGCCTTTCAATTTACCAACTCGCACTATGTAGCTCAAGCCATCTCACTATTATTTCAAGCTGCCTTGGCTCATACATGAACCTCCTTCTCATTATCAGTATTTAACCCTATTTACAACTCTTCCTAGATGAACTCATTCTGTTTTTACTCAATACTTTTGATCCCATGAAGAATTACCTGGTCCCTTGTAGAATGGTAGAATGAAGTCCTCATGCTGGTCACATAGTTGTATCTTTTTATCAATAGGCAGTTTCTTCCTTTTTTTCTTTCTTTCATCAAATAGCTATTTGCTTCTCGACCAGAGGAGCTAAAGCTTTACAAAAGCAATTTCAATTTTCATGGATTCAAACTCAACAAATTATCTGGTCTTTTCCTGACTGCTAGTTGTTGGGCTCCATGTTCCTGACAGGAGTCAACACCCTTGATCTTCATCCTAATAAAGTTAGGCAAATGTGTGTGACTCACATAAATTCATTTGCTAATTTTAAATTTGTTCTTGTGTTCATACTTTTTCAGGCTTTCTCTTTCCTATTGCTTAAACACATAAATAAATATGTTTGAGTTTTTGTAGTCACATATTAACTGCTTTCTCTGTAAGGGAAGTCTCAAAACAATTGTCCACTCTAATAGTTGTACTTCCTTTATAAAACAAATAGGGGGCTATCTGTGGGAATGTCTTTCCTGGGAATTACAAATAGAAATCTTACCTGCTCTTGTAACCAAAGTTTACACTGTAAACAAACTTACTAGGCTTTGGGATCCTCTTGTAACTCAAATATACAGCATTAATCCCTCTTGACCCTTCCTTGTCCCAACCAAGAATAATGTGTGTGTTTGTGTGTGTATAAGTGTGTGTACATTGTTGTGAAAATATCAAGTATTAAAAGTAGTGAATATCTTGGAAGGAACTAATTATCTCCTTTATGTTGCAAACAACAGATGGGGCTAGGCTGATAACTTCCGTTTGTGGCTTTTTATGCTATTCTAGGTCAGTAGGGTCAGAAACAGATAATCCTACTCTTATAAAACAAGTTCCCGTTTCATGCCGAAAATGCTGTTTCAACAATTCTAATACAATTCTGAAATAACAGCTCCAAAAGAAATCAGAAGAGACAAGTACTCAGAACAGGTTGGGCTTGCTCCTTATTTTAAGCAATGCCAAGTGGCCAGACTCTCTGTTCAGGCACTGCTGTAATGTGGCATCTCTTGGCTTCACAAAGATGTACTAATTTGATACTTCCTGGAGAATGATCATAGGAAAATATTGGAAATCTTTGCTTTCTGTAATCAAGCCATTATATTTCCACAGACAGAAAACATTGTGTGTGTAATGTAAACACAACAGTTTGTTACATTTAATATACACATATAATATATACAAATCCAAGTTCTGGTGTTTGAGAAAACATATATTAGCACTACACAGTGTGAAAGTATGGGCACTGTATAGCGTGCAAGTTATGTGTGCAAAAAAATGTCTGCAGGGCAGCTATGTGATGCAACAGAAATGAGACCAGACATAAACTCTTCAGATTATTGCACACTAGTGTTTGGGGTGTTTTACATCCAAAAGCACTTTTACTACTTCCAAATTTTTTTTGATCCCCACATTCAGCTATGCAGCATCACATTTTTATCAATAAAATATACTTTATTTCATAGTTGAACTCTATATGAGGGGGGAGTATCAGGTTTTTATATTTTCTCTCTCTCTCTCTCTCTCTCTCTGTGTGTGTGTGTGTGTGTGTGTGTGTGTGTAGGTCAAGAACAGCTATTTGGAGTCAGTTCTCTCCCTCCACCATGTGGGTTCAGAGATCATACTAAGTGAGCTTTGGCTACAAGTGCCTTGACCTATCTGGCCAGCAAGCAGAGGTTTAATCAAAGATAATATGTTACAAACTCAAAGCCAATTTGAAATTCTTGGTAGGGCATGTGTCTTAGTGTGTGTAATGTCATATAAACAAAGATTAATTAGCTCAACTGATCTCTTTTTCTTAGAAGTAAAGGCAGTTCAAAAGTGAAGCAAAGGACTCAAGATTAATAGGATTTGTGATAGAGCTTCTGTCCCATTTAATCTCAGCCCAAAATGTTAGAACTAGAGCATCACAAATTCTCACTAGTGTCTGTAGACTTCATTTTCCTCAGGTTAAAGCTTGAAAATACTATTCTGCCAAGCTAAACTGAAAAAGTAACAAATTTATTTTCCACACAATTACACTTTTCCAAATATCTGTACTTGGAAAGTGTCCACCCAAAGTCTGTCACTGCCCGCACCTGAGCAGGTAATTCTCACTACATGACCCACCCCAAGAATGGGGACTGTTTGCTAAGGACTATACTTCATGTAGACATCCCTTTGTCTACATGATGTTTAATTAGTTTAAATTAGTTTAATTAGGTTTAAGCTGAGGTTTAATTAGTTGAGGCAGGCAAGAAGAAGGAAAAACTTAGCAATTTTGGACTCAACATGGCTTGACCCACAGGCGCATCTTTCATCTAGCACTGTACTTGGCAATCGGACTCACATGCATGTACCGTGCTTACACACTGCTCTTCTATCAATGCACCTAGAAACTTGAGATCCCAACCTGCACATATGTACCTGAGTTAAAGGATGGAAGCAACTTATAACCATTGACAAGTTTTGGGAAATGTCTTGTTTCTATGTAGGCATGCCATGAAATGCATGCCAAAACACAGAGATGAGCAAATATGGCCTAGAATGGTTTTGTGTATATGCACAATAAGGCAAACTGTCCTCTGAGTGAATGTTAGTCAAAATTCCCTGTTTAATACCTTATGACTATGCATAATTAAAAATGCATGTATTTGCACTCAGGAGGCAGAAACAGGTGGAACTATGTAAAATTGGGGTCTACTTGGTCTACATAACGAGTTCCTGGCTAGCTGGGATTACAGGGAGACTCTGTCTCAAACTCTGGACCCTTCCCCTCAAAAAAGAATGTATGTGATCCAAATCAGATGCACTATAGGAAAGGTCATGTGTAGTTAGCAAAAGCTTACATCATCCAAGCTTGACAAATCAGAGAAACACCTGCATTAACCTTTAGCAACTAAATTCTTTCTTTTGAACCTCATAAAAGGAAGCCCTAAACAATAACAGGGGCTTTTAAATAGTCTTACTGCCACTTTTGATGTTTATTTCTTCTTTTGAGAACTTTCTGTTCAATTCCATGGTACAGTTTGTCCTTTTTCTTTTTTATTTAGTTTTTGAGTTCTTTGTAAATACTAGATGCAATTCTTCTACCAGATATATAGCTGGAAAATTTTTTTTCCAGTTCTGATTTTGCCTATTCACTTGATTATTGGTATATTCTGAGATATGGAAATATTTGGATTTTATTGAGGTTCCTTTTGTCAATTGTTGCTCTTACTCCTTCATTATTGGAGTCCTAGTCAGAAAGTCCTTACCTGTGCTTATAAGTTGAAGTTTACTGCTAACTTTGTCCTCTAACACTTTTGAGTTTCATGACTTACTTTGAGATCCTTGATCCCTTTGGGGTTATTTTAAGAGTAAGAGATAAGTATCTAGTTTCAGTCTTCTACATATAGCTAGTCGGTTTTGTATTTTCTGTTTTTGGCATCATTTGTTGAAGACATTGTCCAGGTTCCAATTTGTATTTTTGTCTTTATGTCAAAAATCAGGTTGCTGTAGGAAACAGGAATATATTTAGATTTCCATTCTAGTCCACTGATGAATGTATCTGCTTTTATGCCAGTACCACACTGTTTTTATTAACATAGCTTTGTAGTATATTTTGAAGACAGATAAAATGATACCCTAACAGGACAGCGTTTTTATTGTTCAGTATTGTTTTGGCAAGCCCAGGGCTTTTGTCCTTGCATTTGAATTTTAATATTCTTGTAAATCGCTGTACAGAATTGATTTGGAATTTTAATGAGATTGTACCAAATCTTAGAATGATTTTCATAGAATGTCCATTTTCATAATATTAATCTTAAGAATTCATGAGCAAGTAGGTCTTTTAATCTTATGTTGTCTTCTTCAGTTTCATCAATGTTTTAAAGTTTCATTTGTACAAGTCTTTTACATATTTACTTCCTTAGTTTTATTCCAAGATTTTTTTTTTTTGAGGATATTGTGATTGGATCATTTCCTTGATTTTGTTCTACGTATGCTTGTCAGTGGTATTTGGCTGTGTCTTCTGGTATGGGTATCTGTGCCACCTTTGTTGAATAACTATTTGGATCTCTATTTGCCATTACCCCAACTTGGCAGGTTTTAGATCAGCTGGGTTGTGCTTGAAATTGAATCATGGGGGTGGGGCCACTCATTGGTGATGCTGTCAGTTTAAGAAGTGGCCCCAAATTCACCAGAGCAAGGTTCTGCTTCTGATCACATGCAGGAGCCCTCATAGGACTATTACGTTTTCATTGCAGATTCTCCAAAAGGCAAGGTTGGAATACTGGAAATAGGGAAATGAGTGTTATCAGTGGGGCACACAAGCTGGCCACACAGGTCGTAGGCTGACAGTGTTAGAGTAGCTGGTGGGAAGGCTCTCCTGGAGTGCTCTAGAAGGTCTAGTCAAGTCCTCAGATGGTGAAGGCTGGGTGTTGTACAGGGGTGCTATCTCTGAGAAATGTAAATTGTTAAGTACACAGATCTCAGGTGGTAGGGGCTTAGAGGATAGACTGTTTAAAAATATAAACAAAATAGAAAGTTTATCAGTGAAAGCTATATTTAAGCAAAAGAGATTATTTCTCAAGATTTCAATTCACTGACAGGTATAATGTAAATGCCATATGAAATATTTCTTGGATTTATTTTGAAGGATTAAGGACACAGTTCTCTAAACAACTTAAGCATTTGTTTCTTACACAGTAAAACCTAAAGAAAGTGTAAAAAGTATATGACATTATTGAACAGTCTCCTTGCTGAAGTCTCCTAATGGATTTCCAATCTCCCTTATCCCTTTACTGTTCCTCTTCAGAGAGAAATATTCAAGCTATATATTGTTAAAAAATGAGTAAAGGATAAAATTGTATTACACAAATAAAACAAATTTTAGCAACAAAAGCTCTGTTCAATATTTAGTCATGTATTTAAGTGCAGTCGGTAGAAACTGTATTTGTTCATGTGCCTCCTCTCTTGTCATTAATCTCTATTGGTAAATAACATCGACGTTTAGCAAAATAAGTAAAATCAAAAGTTAATTATCTAAAATAAACAAGAATCTTGGCCTTTAATTCATGTTTTATTTTATTTCTGAAATTTTTCAAAATCAAACTAAGAAAATGAGCCACCATTGACTGGGCTCTTTCTTAGTTATTATACATCTAGTTGTGCTTATTTGAAAGACTAATTTATGAAAACAAAATAGTGCAGTTTGAGATCCACATGCATATGAGGAGAAAATCTTAGCACAGTTATGATCCTTATCTTGTTTCTTAGACTTGTGGGCCTGCAGCATGCCTTTTCCAGTGAACCAGAGAGAACAGACCAAGTAAGTTTTCCCTTTGGGTGGCTGGTCTGAACATGAGACTATGCACATTGCAGAGTCATTGTAATCATTGTTGAAAAGTGCCCTCCACACAGCTTTTATCTCTTTTCATTGCTCCAATAGATTATTTTACTTCAATGTTTTCATCATTGATGGTAATTATATGTTTATTTCTTTAATCTCATGGGGAAAGAGTATTTCAAGTCATTCATTTATTCATCTTTTATATTTATTTATTCCTTCAACAAGCATTTTTCTGCACTGAACATCCTTCTATGTGCCACATAATGTGTCAAATAAGGCCTTAGTACTCATGAATCTTTCTCCAAAGGAAATAAGAATAAATGAACAGAACAATATGTAATCCATGTAGAATTATACTCGGATAAAGATGGCAACTGCAGTGATTGAGTAGCTGTTTTGCTTAGGGAGATGAAAGTTATGTTTATAAATAATGACATGAGTGATAAGAGTGAGCTAGCACATAAAAACAGAAATGGCAGGGAAGACTGAATCAGAGAAGACAGGAAGAGTGCATTGTTCAGGTTTCTTTTTGTATTCACATATTCAGCACCACATGAGCAAATAAGTAACGCTGCACTGTTTTCAAATCTACTTCTGCTACTTTGTTCAAGCTTTTTAAATGATCAGATTTCATGTCTAATAGCAACAGACTTCAATTGATTGTCTCATTTATTTATTACAAACCAGACACAACTAGACATTACAGTAAAATGTGACTTATAGGTAATTATCTTTGATTGAGTTGTTCAGGTATTAATAGAATTTTCAAAAAGAGGCACTATTGCCAGTTCAATGCAATATTCTTTATCCTAAAAATATTTAACATGTTTAAAAAATACTAAATTCCATTTACTTCTATTTATTATTATTATATAAATAATAAATTTCTAAATCCTGTGCATAAACGCACCTTGCCAATGTGCAGTTTATATTAAAGGATGCATCCCTTCAAGCCACAGGCAGCAAGCACATTCAGAATTGCAACACCAAGGAGAAAATGGGTATACAAGTTAACCATAGGTGCATCAATGTGCTGAACAGTTACATAAATCTTCTAGAATTTTTTTGCTTGAACTTATGGAAAAATATTTTGTTCTTAATAAAATGATAGACTAAAAATTCTTTAAAATTATTTTATCAATGCATAAATATTTTATTGACTTTTGGTAATTTGATACAGTTCCCAAGTTTAGACCCCCTTCCCCCACCCATGCCTCCATCCCTCACCAGACCTCATGTATTCTGTGCCATACATGTTGTGTCCCAGGGGCCTGGTTTCTCCAAGGGGTGGGGTCTGCCATGGAGAATTGACTGAGGAGTGTTAGCTATGGAGAGGGGATTCTGCATGACATCTTAGACAGGGGCCATGATTGGAGTACAGTGGCCAAGTGTGTAAGAGAGACTGTGGGCCCATGAGGCCTGGATGAAAGCTAATGGTGACTATGGGGCAGGCCGTGGGGAGCAATCTGGAGTGGTGGGCCTATGATCTGGAATGGCAGGCTCTGAACCATGGCCCAGAGGTAGGCACCCATTGTTTGTTTCTTTGTAAGTCACTCCTCTCCACCCCTCAATGGCATAAACCATAATAAATTCACATAAAAATATGTTATATGGTTTGTCTGATAGTGCAAGAGACCTCAAGAGAACTCAGGTGACAAAATTGGCACAAGCCAACAGGATGAAGGTGCTAAAAATGAAGAACTGCAGAAGTTTGGAAAAAGCTAGAGAGCTGATGGTGGTGCTAATATGGTTTTTACAATGGATTATAAAATATGTAACTAAAAAGGGGTTAGCCATGCAGAAGCATGGGCCATAGCTGTGTTGTAAATGTGGGGATATGTTGCAGATATGTGAAGATTTGTTAAAGGTTGTCCAGACACTAGAAAATCTTTTACTGGCTCTGGACACAAAAGGAGTGCCCAGAGAGGGGGTGTAGCCACCTTGCATAATAAAAGATGTGCCCCAGGCAGGGGAAGCTGAAAAGGTTTTAGAGAGGTCCTAGCAGATCCAGTTGCAGAGCTTGAGAGAGGAAAAAAAAAAAAAAGACACTTTAACTTGTGTAAGGTCCAAGTACTCAGGAAAAGACAGATAATAGTAAAATGGAAGATGACCTAAGAATAAAAGTAGCTAAAGCTGCCCCTCAGATTCAACCATTGATAACAAAAGGAAAAAAAAAAAAAAGAAAAAAAGCTAGAAGTGCTGTAGCTAGGAAATATTCCATACTAGAAGTGATAAAACTAGGAAAAACTTACACACAAGCAATCAGAAAGCCCCTAGGCATGTGGCTTGTGAAAGTATGGGACATGGGAGAAAATGATGTCAGTCAAAGTCCTTCAGAAGCTTCATAGCTGAGTTATATAACTACACATCCGTCCTTGAGATATAGGCTGTACAATCTAGGCCAATGCAGGGGGTGTCAGTCCTTAATGGGATGACTGGTTGCATGCATTAAAGATACATGGTCATCATCAAGGGAGACCAACATGATTAGTAGGGGATGGAGGACTGTAAAGGAGGGGCAGGCATTGCTGAGAGGACTAGGTATGAGAAAAGTAATATATGATGTCCAGTTCACTGGGCCAGATGAGACTGTGTTTACCAGAGAGATGAAGGAAAGCTTAATTCAACTGGGACCTTGAGAATGGTATGAGGCTTTAATGGTTTTACTAAGCCCTTTAATGGGACAGGATCTTTGTAAAGTGAGACAGCCTTTGGCAAATCTAAATAATTCTGACCAGCATGTAAAATACGTATGCAGAACAACAGAACATCCTATAAGAGATATAAAAAAGACCAGACAGAAGAAATGGTCCACTTGGAAGACAAATGTGGCAAGACTTATGTTGAGCCCAAATTCCCAGAGAAAAAAATAATAGAAAAACAAATATGGAACTAAGGCATTACTGGAAGGCTTTAAAACCAGAATAACCATTTACAAAAGACATTCAGAGGATAAAATCTGTCCCATGATTTTTAAGAATCATCAAGGATTAAATAAGATGCATTTCTCTTTTGATAAAGGATATACTAGGGGTGGAAGCAGGTTTTCCCAACAAGTTCTCCCCCAGCAACCAGGTGTGGTCAATGGGGAGATGGAAGATATGGCTACAGTCAGGAGGCAGACCCAGGGCCTGCCTGATTCAGGGAACCAACAAGTTCAGCGGGGACAGGAGAAAATTCCTGCCTCCTAAGCCCAGTGCAGGATCAGGCAACTGGAACCAACACCTGTAAGTATATCAAGAATAAAATAATACAAAGAGACTCCATGTAAAATACCCCAAATGTGAAATGACTCCAAAGGGATAACTAAAGATGATAAAGAGCTAATCTAATGCCTCATATCCATGTTAGGGAACCTAACAAGGATCTATGGAGAAATCAGTTAATATGAATGGACAAAACCTTTTCATGCTGTGTGAGGCCTTGGCTGTTGGGGACCCCTGCTGTGTTAAGTCGAAGTCTCTCTATGTCCAGATAGCCCAAGGGGCTCGGCGTTCTTATGCAGAGACTCCTTTTCTCAGCAGGGCACCCCCCTACTCTCTTCCTGACTCATTTTTGAAGTAGCCATCACAGATACATGGCCTCTGGCATAGGAACTGCCAGGTTTTTCCTGTGTGATAATCAGGCAATGTCTGGCAGCCTGGTGGAAGCCACCACCACATGTAAATGGGGCATCCTAAAAAGCATCTATCAACTAAGGCTTTTGCCACTGCCTTCACACTATAAATATCCTGGTTTTCCCTTTCATAAATTGGAGGTGCATCAGGAGCTGAGCTGTACCAGTCTCTTATTCAGTCTCTCCGGAGGAGGCTGTCCCTTCGTAAACAATGACTCGCGAAGAGCCTGCTTTCGCCGTTCCTGCACCTCCCCTTGTGACCCGGCAGCCAATGGATCTCGAGCCTAGAGGGAGTGCCCAGTAGCTTGGAACGGAACACGCCTGGAAGCGCAGTGACCAGTAGAGTCACCAGCATCCAGTAGCCGTGGAGACCCTCAGCAACGCGGCGCGCGGGACCCGCCCCAGCAGCGCGCGAGAGACAGGCGCCAGGCAGCAGCTGGCGCTCCACGAAACCCACGCGCCCATATCTGGCGCCCAACATGGGGCCTCCGAACTCCACACCAGCCAGCAGCTGGTGCCCCCTGAAACACAGAATTCGTGAGTATCTCTCCCACCAGGAGAGCAACAAAAATCTCTTTTTCCTTCATCTCCCATCAGGAGACTAAAAAAGGCAGCTGTGCCTCCAAGCCTCCCCACTGGTGGGGCCTGGCAAATCTCTCTTTCTTTTATCTCCCATCAGGAGAATAAAAAGGCAGCTGTGCCTACAAGCCTCCACACCCTTGGGGCCTGGCAGTCTCTTCTAATTTCCTCCTTTTATTTCCAGTCTTAAATCTCTTCTAATTTCCTCCTTTTGTTTCCAGCCTAAAGTCTTCGCGTGGGACCGTTAAGGACAGGGAGGCAACTGAAGCTTTCTGGTCAGGGCTACTCCCTGACGTCAGCTGAAGGCCTCTCTGCCCCCTAACGACCTCCGACTGCCTGCACAGGTGTAGACAAAAGACCTTCTATCTAAACATCTTTCTAATATGAAAACCTGGTGACGCAGCAACCACGTAAGAGTCCTTAGGACGGTTGCCAGTCTCTTAAATCTGCAGGAAGGCTGGTGCTGGGGGCCAAGCGAAATCACCTGAGATTTTGACCTGAGGCACGTTTCCTTGGAAACTATCACTTCACTACTTTCCTATCCTAACACTGCTAGAAAAATCCCAAAAGTTCTAAGGGATCTTCACTCAAGCCTTGGAGTCAGCTTCTAAGGTAAACTTCCCTAATCGGTTTTGTTATCTTGCCCCCCAGAGCACTCAGACCACAGCTAAAACCAGTTAGGTGAGAATTTAAATTAACTAGCCCCTGCGGAGCACCTGAAGGCTCAAGGTGGCTCGCGCCAAACAAAAGATTTAAAAAGGCCATTTTTTTTTCTGCAGCCTGCGGAGCACCTGAAAGTTCAAGGTGGCTCAGGCCAAACAAAATATTTAAAAAGCCCATTTTTTTTTCTGTAGACCTTAAAGTCTGCAGCCAGGCTTGTATCTGTAAGAGCGTTCCAACCCCCTGGTGTCAGACTGCTACAAAAACATTAAATGCTAAGACAATACTATCTTCTTTTTATAATGGATAATTCAGCATCACGCCAGAAAAAACTGCAAATTCGTTCCCTTAAAGCCTTACTTAAATCAAGGGGACTTAAGATCTCCCAAAAAGAAAGCTCAAAATTTTGGAATGAAGTATATCAGTTTACACCCTGGAGCCTATCAGCAGACATTTCTGATCCAGAGGTCTGGACTAACATTACATATCTGGCTCGTAAAAAAGAAATCCAGGAAAGGCATAATTTTCCCCTTTCCTTTTTCCCCATAATAGCAGCCATCCAGCAATGCTTAGGAAACCCACCTAAGATCAAAGAAAGCTTACAAACACCAGAAAATAATAAAGGAGAGGGTTCAAATGATAAAAAAGATCCTAAAAATTTCCCAGTAACAGATTCAACAGCCCAAAAAATAAAATTTGACCAAGTCAGACAAAACCCACCCATCAACAAAATTAACTCTTACCCCCCTCTTGCTGATTTAACAAGCCCAGATGTTAACGCCCAGATCTCAAATCTCCCAAAGATCCTCAGATAAATCCCCCTCCCCCTTCACCTTGGCTGCCACCGCCATTCCAGCCACACCCTACAGCCACAGAGCAACTGTGTAATCTTAGGGATAGTGGAAGTTGCCAGCCTCAATGGCCTCAGGACCCCCAAATCCCACCGGTAGAGGCTTTTCCTGTTAACTTACAAATAACAAGGCAACACCCACTAGCCTGGTACCCACTCCCAGCAGCGGAATTAAAAGAATTATGCCAGGCTGTCTGTGAAGATGGAATCCATGCTACATGGACAAAATCTATACTACAAACATTTAATACTAATCTGCTTACCTCCAGGACTGGAGGGATATCTGTAGATCTACCCTCCCCAGTCCATTATTTGTACAATGGGAGGCCTTATTTAGAGATGAGTGTCTAATGCAGGCTAAAAGAAATGACACTCATAATCGGCAGCTAAGACCCCAACCAGGGCAGGATCCACCACCTGGATTCATAGATTGGAACTATGACCAGCTTTTTGGTCAGGGCAACTTCTCCGCAGGAATCCAGCAGGCTGCAATTCCTGCTGGCTGTTTTGAGCAAGTCCGCCTATGTTCATTACAGTCCTGGGACTGCCTAACCCCCTTGTCCACCGGGCCTAGAGAGACTTCTTCATTA
>NW_008347043.1:0-876 GCF_000622305.1 Nannospalax galili
CATTATGCTAGGTTCGTTTTTATTTTTTTAAGAGTTTTTCTCCACACTGCCGTCCATAGTGATTTCACAAATTTGCAAATCCACCAGCAGTGAATGAGCATTCCCTTATCCTCACATCCTCTCTAGCATTTGATATTATTTGGTATTATTTGATCTTAGCCAGTCTGACCAGGGTAAGATGAAATCTTAAAGTGGTTTTGATTTGCATTTCCCTAATTACTAATGATGTTGAACACTTTAGAAGTTTAAGGTATTTCTTGGCCATCTTTATTTCGTGTTTTGAGGACTCTTTGTTCAGATCCAGAGCCCATCTTTTAAATAGGTCATTTGTTTTCTTTTTAAAAATTATTTATTATTTTTATGTGTATGCATGTATTGCCTGCATGTATGTAAGTACACCCATGTCATGCAATGCCCGTGGAGGACAGAAGAGGTCATCGGATCCCCTGGAACTGAAGTTATGGACAATTGTTAGCTGCCATGTGGGTGCTGGGATTTGAACCCAGGTCTTCTGCAAGAACGATCAATGTTCTTAACCACTGAGCCATCTCTCCTGCCCCAGTCATTTGTTTTCTTGGTTCTTTGTTTTTGGGGGGTTCTTTATATATTCTGGATGTTAAACATCTGTCGGATGTGTGACTGGTAAAAATTTTCTCCCACTCTATGGGTTTTTTCTTCATTTCTTTGGTTGTTTCTTTTGATGTACTAAAGCTTTTTAGTTTAATGAGGCCCCACTTGTTGATTGCTGACCTTAATTCCTGAGCAACTGATGTCCGATTTAAAAAGGTCTTTCCTACACCTACATCTTGTACGTTACTGCCTATATTTTCTTCTAACAGTTTCAGAGTTTCAGTTTCACATTGAGGTCTTTGATCC
>NW_008347044.1:0-594 GCF_000622305.1 Nannospalax galili
TCCCCACACATGCTTGAGTATTAGGAAAGCTTCCCTTCATTTATTCAGTGAGGGAATTCACCTCATTGGATTTTTTTTGACAAATTTGAATAATGTATCTTCAAAGTATAGATGAGATAGTTCAAAAGTCTTTTTTAACTTTTAGCTTATTTAATTCTATATACCTATTTGAAATCACTTGATACATGAAATGATTTTTCAGGAGCTTACCATTTTTCACATTTCACAAAACAGTTTTATTCAACCACATCCAACTTTATCATTGACCTATGATATCATTCACTATGGCTACATTGGAGTCATCAAATACAATTTTTCAGGCTCAACCCTTTGTTGCTATTTAAGTCCAGTAATTTTTAAGTCAATGTATGAAGTTGTCTCATCACCCACTGATAAATCATTAGGAGTGTTGATTTTTATCATTTGTTTCTAGGGAAATATTCATGAGTTCCACAAAGCAACTATATACTGGACTCCTTTAAAAAATTAAATGCTAATTTTGTCTAAAGGGATAACTGATGTGCCTTTGTTAAGTTTCTTGTATTTTTCACTGATTTCATTAGGTGACTTCTCCCAAATTTTATTAATATACAT
>NW_008347045.1:0-1254 GCF_000622305.1 Nannospalax galili
ACAGCTAGGATTCCTTCAACTACCTTCTGCGGTGCTGCCGTGTATTCAGTTGAAATGGGCATTTGAAATTAAATTGTTGAATTGACCATCAGCTGTTTGGTGATTGGAATTATAAGTACTTGGTGTTATAGTTTATTATGCTTGTGAGACTGCACATGCACATATTCTAACTGCTATAATTTTGGTGTGCCCAATTATGTGACTCTTTGTATCCACTGTGAGCATTTGTAAGTATTGGGCCTGTATTACTAGGTTATAGTTGTATACACGCCATTAACATGAAAGAATCAGAATTATCTCAAGGTCTGAGTTAGAGAATTCAGAGCAGGAATTTCTGTAATGACATTGGTCATATATTCGATTTACAAAAAAGAAATTAGTGCATACTGCTAATAAAAGATATTGACATTCCATTTACAAAAAAACATATCTTTTGTAAATTTTTGCCATCTATGAACAAGACCAAACTAAACTTCCTCTAGGGAATCTGTACCTTGACAGTAACTTTCTTGCAGCTGATTTCATGGCCTCATTCCTCAGACAGTAGATAACAGGGTTGAGGGTTGGGGAAACTACTGTGTAAAACATAGAGGTGATGAGGTCTAAAGCAGTTGGAGAGTCTGAAGGTCGCTTCAGATATGCAAAGATACCAGTGGAAATATAAAATGTGACCACGAAGAGATGGGGCAGGCAGGTGGAGAAGACCTTAGACAGACCTTAAGCAGAGGGCATCCTGAGGACTGTGGAGTGGAAACTATTTGGAAACAGGAAAGGGAAACGGTGATGAAGCAGGCAAATGCCACAACACCAATGAAGGCAACCGCTCTATTCACTCCAATATAATCATTGGAGCAGGAGAGCTTGAGCAACTGTGGGGCATCACAGAAGAACTGGTGGCTTATTTTAGCCCTACAGAATCTGACAGAGAATGTAGTTGATGTGTAAAAGTTCCTGGCATGCCTCCACTTATCCACACAAATGTCACAGCCAACTTGCATGTTCTGGGACTCATGATGATCTCATAGTGCAGTGGGAGACAGACAGCCACATAGTGGTCATAGGACATCACTGTGAGAATGGCAACCTCAGCACCACCTAAGGATATGAAGAAGAAAACCTGCAGCACACACTGGTCATAGGAAATGTATCCACTGCCAGTTATGGAATTGTGGATAGACTGGGGAACAGTGGCAGACAGAGAGCAGAGGTCAAGAAGGGAAAGGTGTTTCAGGAAGTAACACATTGGAGATTGGA
>NW_008347046.1:0-381 GCF_000622305.1 Nannospalax galili
CTGGTAGTATATGACTTACCAAGGAATATAGGAAATTCCTTTGGCTGATTTGGACTTCAGAGACCAAGTGCTAGAGAATATGGAATGGAGGATATGCTCAGGAAACAGCAGAAGAAAGAATGTTATCCAGAATCCCCTTAGACAGCTATTTTTTGGGATTTAACTTTAGAAAAGCAGGATTATGAGCTACAAAATCTATATATTAATCTGCAGTGAAAATACTACTGTCAAATGATCAGTTATGTTGATATTAGCCCTTTCGCATCCAAGGAAGGAAAATTATAGTAAGAACACTTTTATCCAGTGTATTAAGTGTGTAAAATTTTTTAGCTATTTCATTTAGATGTTAGTTTAATTAAAATATAAAATATAAATTAAAAT
>NW_008347047.1:0-561 GCF_000622305.1 Nannospalax galili
AGAAAGAAATTGAGGAAGACATCAGAAGATGGAAAGACCTCCGATGCTCATAGATTGGAAGAATTAATATTGTAAAAATGACCATCGTACCAAAAGTCATATATAGATTCAATGCAATGCCAATCAAAATTCCCATGACATTTTTCATAGAATTGGAAAAAACTATCCTAAGATTCATATGGAAGCACAAAAGACCTCGGGTAGTCAGAACAACCCTGAGCACTAAGAACAATGCCGGGGGGGTTACTATACCAGATTTCAAACTGCATTACAGAGCTATAGTCATTAAAACAACATGGTACTGGCAAAATATAGACCCATTGACCAATGGAACAAAATTGAAGACCCAAATATGAGTAAATGCAATTTCAGCCACCTGATATTTGACAAAGGGGCTAAGAACATTAACTGGAGGAAAGACAGCATGTTCAGCAAATGGTGCTGGCAAAACTGGATCTCCACTTTTAGAAGAATTAAACTGAACCCCTATGTTTTGCCCTGAACAAAAGTAAATTCCAAATGTCTCAAAGACCTCAATGTAAAGCCTGAAACTCTGAAACT
>NW_008347048.1:0-268 GCF_000622305.1 Nannospalax galili
ACATAGCCATTTCCAGGCCAGCCAGGGCTACAGTACAGTGAGACCTAATCTAAAAAAAAAAAAACACTTTTAATATTAAAAAAAGAATTATAATAGACATCAGAAAGCTGAGCGTGGTGGTACATAGCTGTAATCGTAGCACTCAGGAGGCTGGGGCAGGAGGATTTCTGTGAGTTCTAGTGACACTGTCTCCAAAAAACAAGAGTCCAACTTTAGATACTGTGACCGCTCTGCGGGTAGTACTAACAGGCATTTACTGCGTGCCTGG
>NW_008347049.1:0-542 GCF_000622305.1 Nannospalax galili
ATAGGCACATGGGGGAATAGTATTGTCATAATGGAGCATTGTGACATCAAATTGAGCATTGTGAAATGATAAAGCAACATTGTGAAGTCATCTTGTAACATTTTGCTGGCACTATGGAGCAATATAGTAACACATGGAGCAATAGTGTTGGAGTATTGGAGTATTCTGATGTCACAATGAAACATTGTGAAGTCATATTGTAACACTGTCATGGAACATTGGAGTAATATAAGCACATGAGGCGATACTATTGATACATTTGAGCATTGTGATATCTCATTGGAACATTAGAATTCCTACTGTGACATTATGATGGCACACTGGAGCAATATAAGGGCACACAGGGAGATAGATTTGGCACACTGTAGAATAAGGATGTCACATTGGAGCACTGTGGTACCACAATGGAACACTGGAAAATCATATTTTAACATTGTGATGGCACCAGAGAGCCTTGTGATGGCACATGGGGCCATAGTGTTGGCATGTTTGAGAATTGTGATGTCACAATGGAGCTTTCTGAAGTCATACTGTAACATTGT
>NW_008347050.1:0-310 GCF_000622305.1 Nannospalax galili
GAGGAGGAGGAGGAGGAAGAGGAGGAGGAGGGAGAGGAGGAGGAGGAGGAGTACATGAAGTTGTCAGAAAAAAGCGATGGGGAGATATGGGAGGAGGTGGAGGGGAGGGAGTGGGCGTGGATTTGATCAAAACACCTTATATGACATTCTCAATAAATTATTTAGAAAACAAGAATCTCTTCTCCATTTTTGGACACACAACTCAGATTTCTCAGTGCTTGGGGGCCCATTCTTGTTACTGTCCTATGAACACCAACGGATTAAATACCGAAGTCAGACACCTTATGTTAAATATCCTCAGTTTTTTGAT
>NW_008347051.1:0-319 GCF_000622305.1 Nannospalax galili
TGACACCATTGCTGTAGGTTCATATGAGCAAGGTCCCAGGAGTTTGTAGGATTCTATTTCCAAACGGTCATGCAGCTCCTCCCTGGGTCTTACAATGTTTCCACCCCCTCTTCTGAGATGATCCCTGAGCCCTGGGTGGGTGGAGTTTAATATGGGAGTCCTGTCCAAAGACCCACACTCTAGACGTTTACACTCCATGCTTTAGCCACTTGTGACCTTGTGTGTCCCTGCCCTCTGCTGCACGAGGGAGCTTCATTGATAAGAACCCAGAGATGCACTAGTGTCCTTTACCCCTTGTTCTGTGTAATGCCGTAGGTAT
>NW_008347052.1:0-121 GCF_000622305.1 Nannospalax galili
AGAAAATGGATAATCCCTTGCTACTAATGCTACTGGTTTCAACAACATCTTAACAACAAGCATACACTCCCATACACAAACACACACACACACACACACACACACACACACACACATACAC
>NW_008347052.1:133-633 GCF_000622305.1 Nannospalax galili
CTGGGTCAGTGTTAAGGAAGGGTCATAAAGGAGAAATCGGCTATAGATTAGGATTAAGGTTCCGTGTTTAGCTTGTAAAAGCTGATTACGAGGAGCATAAGGTCTAGTAAGATTTTCTACAGGTTTCCTAAAGGCTACCTAAATTTAAAAAAAAGCTGATTACACAGAAAGAGGGAAGATTGAATCAGTAAGTGTGTAATGATCTCAAAACACAAGATTAACATAGGTTACAAGTTTTGATAAAACAGGTGGCATTCCCTGCCCTCCAAAGACATTCCTACAGTTCTCCATTCTATTAAAGTAGCACCATGCCCCTTGGAGTGGTCACTGGCAGTGGGCTGGTTAGGCCTGAGAGAGGCATGAGTCAATATCACTTCATTTTAAATAGTTATGTAGAAAATAATGCCTTTGGCAGGATAGTTTTGCAGTCTAGGAAACAAACAGGACACCTATCCATGGGACTGAAATCCAGAAAATGTCCCTCTTCTATTGCCAAGGTA
>NW_008347053.1:0-706 GCF_000622305.1 Nannospalax galili
TCATTACAGATTTCATAATGGAGAAGAACCTTACAGATATGAAGAATGTGAAAAGTGCTTCACCAAGGCCTCAAGTCTTAGAAATCATAAAACTATTCATACTGGAGAGAAACCCTACAAATGTGAAGAATGTGGCATGTCCTTTTCTGAACACTCAATACTTAAGAGTCATTACAGATTTCATAATGGAGAAGAACCTTACAGATATGAAGAATGTGACAAGTGCTTTACCAGGCCTTGCTGTCTTAGAAATCATAAAAGTATTCATACCGGAGAGAAACCATACAAATGAGAAGAATGTGGTAGGTCCTTTACTAAGCGCTCAACACTTAAGAGTCATTACAGAATTCATACTGGGGAAAAACCTTACGGATGTGAAGAATGTGACAAGTGCTTTACTCAAAGGTCAAATCTTAGACGTCATAGAAATATTCATACTGGGGGGAAACCCTACAGATGTGAAGAATGTGGCAAGTTCTTTACTGCGTGCTCATCACTTGAGACTCATTACAGAATTCATACTGGAGAGAAACCCTACAGGTGTGAAGCCTGTGACAGGGCCTTTACTTCTCTGTCACATTTAAGGTTTCATCAGAGAATTCATACTGGAGAGAAACCCTACATATGTGAAGAATGTGGCAAGTTCTTTACTCTGCGCTCATCACTTGAGACTCATTACAGAATTCATACTGGAGAGAAACCCTAT
>NW_008347054.1:0-376 GCF_000622305.1 Nannospalax galili
TACCTGCAATTTTCATTATTTCATCTTTCTTTATTGCTAAATAGAACTCCACTGTGTAAATATACCACATTTTTGTTAACCATCCATCAGTTGAGGGACACTTAGGTAGCTTCCATCACTTAGCTATTGTGAAAAGAGCAGCAACAACCATGGTTGTACAAGTATCTCTACAAATCGATGAGTCCTTTGGGTATGTGCCAAGGAGTACTATAACCAGGTGATATGGTAGGTTCATTTTTAGGTTTTCTAAGAGTTCTCCACACTGTTTTCTATAGAGGCTGCACAAGTTTCCAAACCCACCAGCAGTGAAGGAGCATTCCCCTTTCTCCACATCCTCACCAGCATTTGGTATCATTTGTTCTCTTGATCCTAGCCA
>NW_008347054.1:2347-2611 GCF_000622305.1 Nannospalax galili
ATATGGACCAGTACTAGGACGTAGAAAGCCTGAGACCAGCATTTTTCCACAGCATAATTCTGAGATCCATTCAAGTTTTTTAAAATATTTTTATTTGCTACTTTTATGTGTATGAGTGTTATATCTCCACGTAAATGTGCCCGTGTTGTGTAGTGCCAAGCGGAGTCAGAAGAACGCATCAGAACTTGAGTTACTGATGGTTTTTAGAAGGCGTGTGGGTGCTGAGAATTGAATCTGGGTCTTCTGCAAGAGCAGCTGGTGCTT
>NW_008347055.1:0-438 GCF_000622305.1 Nannospalax galili
TATCCTGGTATTTGCTAGAAATGTTTGTCAGCTCTAAGCATCTCCTGGTGGGTTTTTTTGGGTCTTTTAGTACAGGTTCATACCATATACAAACAGGAATAATTTGACTTCTTCCCTTCCTATTTTTAGATTCTTTCTTTCTTTCTTTCTCTCTCTCTCTTTCTCTCTCTTTCTTTCTCTCTTTGTCTCCCTCCCTCCCTCCTTCTCTTTCTCTTTCTTTTGTGTTTTATTGCTTCAGTAAGATTTCAAGCTAATAAGAGTATCAATAGTATACACCCTTGTTTCTGGTTTTAGAGGAAATACTTTCACACTTTTAGTTTTCTTCCATTTATTATGTTGGCTATACACTTGTCACGTATAACCTATAACAAAGGTTATTGTTCCTTAACAACTATAAATAGAAGAATCATAACACAACAAGTTGAAATATGGTTCTTC
>NW_008347056.1:0-446 GCF_000622305.1 Nannospalax galili
CACACACACACACACACACACACACACACAGACACACACAGACACACACATCTTAAGGCTCAGACATCATTGCAGAAGAGGAGGCAGAAAGATTGTAACTGACAGAGGGAGTAGATATTGGCAGCTAAACAATGTTTGCCAGTCATGACAGCACTTTGCATGTATGAGCTCACAGTGACCGGGACTGTATGAACAAGACTTGCCAAAATACCAGCATGAGTGAGAGAGGGGCTCTTGAAGACCCACTGCTATCTGAGAACCTATTGGTTATTGATGGCTGCTGGGGAAGGGAGAAAGTAAGTTTTCTTCATGAATATTGGCTTGGAGAGACTTCCCACATTCCAGTAGATGATCACACAGTGATGAGTATACAGGCCTCACTAAATGGAGTCAGTGGGTATTAATTTTTTTTCTTAATTGAAAATTTAAAAAATTTAAAAGACTGG
>NW_008347057.1:0-963 GCF_000622305.1 Nannospalax galili
CACACACACACACACACACACAGTAGTTCCTCATGAAACTCTAGTATGCATAAGAAATTCTGTAAGAAAAATATTCTTACCAACAAAAAGAAGACAGCTGTAATTCTCCAGCATCAGTTCTCTGTACAAAGTGCTATGAGCAGGATCTAGGAATTCCCTCTCCTCCTGTGACAAGTTCACAGACATATTACTAAATGTCAAAATCCCCTTTAATGAACAATAACAGTTTGACCATGTGTGCACAGCAGATTGCTGTCCTTGAATCAAGGAGATAAAAGAAATTGAGAGGCATTTTCTGACGTTGGGTGTGATCATAACTATTCTACAGAAACGTATCCATGTTGCCATATTCTCTAATGCCTTTTCTAACTGTGGAAATAGTATGGCATAATACACCCGTATTCGGTATGTGTACTGTTTCTATGGACTAGAGGATCTAAAATTAAGACCTCAACAGAAAAGTATGCATTTTAGTGATGGATTCCCATGATAAACTATATATTGCAGGAACATTAATGGTGAATTACAAGTTTACTTCTTCAATGTTAATGTTTACAACTATAACTGGATGTCCGCTAAAATGTATGTTCTGATTCAATACAATCTAGAACCATTCCTTCTGTGACTAACTCTAATAAGCTCTGTAGAGATGGCAAGACTCCGAGTCCAAACGGAATTCCCTTAGATAGAGAAAAGTAGAACATGGAAATCAGAATGCATGGATGAATTTGATCTGGAAGAGCGTTGTTTTTGCCTCAACAGCAAGGGGAGGGACCATTGACTTGAAGTAATTTCTTTACACTCGCCATCTATCTGCCGTATTTGCGAACTACAGCACATTAACTCAAATAGTGCACATAAGCCAGGCATGGTGCAGACTTTTAACCCCAGCACTCAGGAGGCATAGACAGACAGATCTCTGTGAGTTCAAGGCCAGCCTGGTATACATAAGGAGTTCCAGGC
>NW_008347058.1:0-746 GCF_000622305.1 Nannospalax galili
TCCATATGTATAGCTAAAGGCTACATAACAAGCAATAATGCCAGACAGGCGTAGATACCTTCTTTTGAGTTGTTGGCCATGGTGGCCAAAGGGGTTCCCAGATAGTAACCCAGCACAGAACTGGGAAAATGAACAGCAGAGTCCAATCTTATCCAAAGGAATATTGAAAACTGATTACCGCTACATGAGGAACAGCTGACCCTCCTAAAACAAAGACCTCTAGATAGGCTGACTAAATTCCCCAGAAGGGTAAGTAGTAGGGAATGGCTGGGGGTGCCAACAACACAGCAGACAGAAGCAGGGATATCAGAGTATAAGGGCTCTAGTGGGTGGAGGGAGGCTATGGGAGGGTGCCATCTGGGAAAAATTTTTAAAATTTAAAAAGTAAAAAAAATTCTTCAAAGCATAAAAAATTGCTCCTTAATAGTCAGTAGATGTGAAAAACATTACCATTGAAACCTACCTGATAACTTTATATCCGTGCTCAGATGCCAAGGAGCTCAGAAAGTAACTGACTGTGACTAGTAATAATCAGATATATAGAGATTAGAAATGCATATGCATCTTAGTGTCAATTGTATTAAAAATGAATTTTTCTATATGAAACTGTATTTTATTAATGAAGTGGAGATATTTTTTAAAGTTTAAACCTCATTTAATTTTAAATCTTATAGGGTTTATACGGAGTACAATAATGTATAACTGTATTAATTCAACTGTAAGCCTAAAAATTTACAGCCAATTTT
>NW_008347059.1:0-628 GCF_000622305.1 Nannospalax galili
AATAGGGTTCCAGGGTCCATGCCAAATACATAGGCCCTCAGTCCCCATGTGCAACCTGTGTTGCATTTCTGATCCATAGGAAAGACATCCCATTATTTTAGGGTTATGATAAGAGGGTTACAGGTCTTGGGGACCATACAAGACCTATTTTTTTCCAATTTAATATTAATGTATGGATCTTGCCATTCAAGTGGATACCATATCAGGGCTCATGTCTCAGAACCCCAGTAAGTACAGTAATAGCTTCCTTCTTAATCACAGTCAGTCTTGGGGTTTGCCGGGCATGTGTAGAAGGCAGTTCCTGGGCTTTTTCTACATCTATGGTGTTGGCCCTACATCCAGTAGCAGGTCTCTGTGCCATTGCTCCCCCATGGCCACCCGTTTGGTATCCCTCATATTTTTGGGTGGCCTCTCTACCAGTGTTGACCATAAAGAACATAGGTCAGTTTCAAACTGGGGAGCAATCTGAGGGTTAGGAAGCATCACCTCCATGAAGTTGGCAAATTAGCATTTCCCCCAGGTCTCGGGGGAGGATGACCTTGCATCTGAAGTGTGGCTCCATCCTGAGGAGACAGACCCCATTTGGAATTGTCTGGAAATATTTGTCATCCTCTTCTGTGTATGAAGG
>NW_008347060.1:0-916 GCF_000622305.1 Nannospalax galili
TATTGTGGAGGCATATTGTAACATTGTGATGATATCTTGGAGAACTATAATTGCACTTGGGGAGTTAGTGTTGGCAATTATGTAGCATTCTGGAGTCATATTGAAGTGTTGTGAAGTCAAATTTGAACATTGTGAAGTCATACTGAAACACTCTGATGGCATTTTGGAATACTGGGATGTCACTTTGCTGCACTGGGATGTCATATTGGAGCATTGTGATGTCACACTGCATAATTGTGATGTCAAAATGGAACATTATGAAGACATATTGTAACATTTTGAAGGCATATAGAGCAATGTAATGGCACATGGGGCGAGAGTCGGCACGTTGGAGCATTGTGACATCACATTGGATCATATTGATGTCACAATGGAGCATTGTGAAGTCAGATCGTAACAGTGTGTTGGCACCGTGGAGCATTGTGATATCACATTTGAGGATTCTGATGTGACAAGGGCACATTGTGAAGGCACATGATAACATGTGAAGATATAATTGAGAAATATAATGGCCCTTGGGGAGTTAGTGTTGGCACTTTGGAACATTGTGGTGTCATATTGAAGCATTGTGAAGTCAAAATTGAACATTGTGAAGTCATATTGTAAAACTCTGAATGGCATTTTGTAATATTTTGATGTCACGTTGGTTCACTGTGATGTCACATTAGAGCATTTTGATGTCACATTGGTGCTTTGTGACATCATATTGGATCATTGTGGCCTCTCAATGGAGCATTGTGATGTCAGATTGCAACAGTGTGATGGCATCTTGGAGCATAGTGATGTCACATTTGAGGACTGTGATGTGCCAAGAAAACCTTGTGAAAGCATATTGTAACATTGGAGAAATATAATGGCACTCTGAGAGTTAGTGTAGGCATTTTGGAGCATGGTGGTGTCATATTGAAGCAATGTG
>NW_008347061.1:0-806 GCF_000622305.1 Nannospalax galili
TATCTATCACCTATTTATCTATCACCTACCTATCTACTTACCATCTATCTAGCTATCTATCTATCTATCAATGTATCATTTATATCTATCATCTATCATCATCAATTATTTGTCTATACTCTATTTATCTATCTATCTATCTATCTATCTATCTATCTATCTATCTATCTATCTATCTATCTGTCTATCTATCTATCTATGTATATATCTTTGTATCTATCTACCATCTCACAGGCAAATGCCCATATACTTAAAAAGAAATCTTTGTTTTAAAAACAGATGGAGCTTTAATTTCCAAGTCAAAGAAACTTATGTCAAATTTGTAAGAAAAAACAAAACAGCTGGTTCATCTAATGCCGCGAACCGCGACTCCGTCCAGCAGAGCCGAGGAAAGATGACACAAACACCAAGGTGAGGTTCAAGCTTCTTTCTCACTCACTCTCTCTGTTTATTACACACTTCAGCTCTTCATATACCATTCCCAACAGCCCTCCCCCCAGCCAGGACCAATCAGGGCACACACACACGTAGCGGGCAGGCAGAGTGGCAGCTTATTGGGCCACGTAGCAGGATCATACTCGATGATGTCTCTGATCAAGCAGGCAGCACATGATCGGGCTTATTGTGCTTGCGCAGGTTGGAGTAAACAAGTGAGGGGCACGAGGCTTGGCAGCCAGCCAGGGCGCCATCTTGGCCGGCTCGACCGCCCCTGCCTCCCACAGGTACTCACTACTAGAGACTTAGACCCTAGGGCGGGCCCTATTGAGGTTTTGACCACCTCCTTGGAGACTCTTTTGTCTCAAGGA
>NW_008347062.1:0-299 GCF_000622305.1 Nannospalax galili
GAACTAACTTTGCTGTCTCTGAGTGAGGTGAAGACTCTTTTTCACCCTTCTAGATAGCCAATAAACTCTTTGCCAGAGATTGATTTATATCTGTTTCTCTCAAACCCTGTTCTTCCCCCAAACCAGTAGGTATATATGTTCCTGTAAATAAACTCCCACTCATTCTCCTGTAAAGAAACCCCCACTCACGTTCCTGTAACAAATTTCTACTCATGCTCCTGTAAACAACCCTAATGAAATGTTTTGGGAAGCTCTCTCTCTCTCTCTCTCTCTCTCTCTCTCTCTCTCTCTCTCACACA
>NW_008347063.1:0-213 GCF_000622305.1 Nannospalax galili
TTACAGCCACAGAGCAGCTGTGTAGCCTTAGAGACAGTGAAAGCTGCTATCTTCAAAATTCCCAGCCTCAGCTGTCTCAAGACTCCCAAAACCCACTGGTGGAGGCTTTTCCTGTAAATTTACAAATAACCAGACAGCGTCCACTAGCATGGTATCTGCTCCCTGCCACAGAGCTTAAGGAATTGCGCCAGGTGGTGCGCGAGGATGGCGTTC
>NW_008347064.1:0-448 GCF_000622305.1 Nannospalax galili
ACTTTGTATTGCCCATGACTTAACCTTAGCTGAGATCTTTATTTCTTCACACAGCTTAATCACTACTTAGTGTCCTTTGATTTTGACTCCGGACTCCTTTCAGCATTTCTTACAGTGCAGCTCTAGAATGACAAACCTAGCTTTTGAAATCTGGGAATATCCCTTTTATTACATTTATTTATTGTGTGCGTGTGCATGTGCATGTGTGTGTGTGTGTGTGTGTGTGTGTGTGTGTGTGTATGTGTACACGGAGGTCAGAGGACAACCTGCAGGAATGGAAACACTCCTTCCATTTGTGCCCCAGAGTGGAACTCAGGTCATCAGGCATGGCAGCAAGTGGCCTTACCTGCTGAACCATCTCGCTGGCCTCTATCTGAGAATATTTTATTTCCCCTTATTTTAATATTTTATGTGTATGAGTGCATTGCCTGCATGTATGTGAGTGCAC
>NW_008347065.1:0-219 GCF_000622305.1 Nannospalax galili
TATTCATTCCTCCAGGTTCAGTCGGTGCCCCACGCTGTTGCTCCGCGGGTCCGGGCATCTCTGGAGCCCAATGTGGGGCTCGAGGAAGACCACTGAGAGGAATGTCAACCACAGAGAGCCTGTGCAGGCACCCCCACAAACCCCCGAGATCGCCACAGAACGACCACCGTGAGACAGATCTGTAGAAGAGAAGGTAAGGTTGACGCACCCAATAAATAG
>NW_008347066.1:0-400 GCF_000622305.1 Nannospalax galili
ATCACAAGGCACCATTGTGTCAATAAAATGGTGTGTTGTGTCGTCACCACGATAAATATGCTACCACGGTGCTTAACATCTCCTCACATTCCCCAATGTGACATCACAGTTCTCCATTGTGTCATCACAATTCTCCAAAGTGATATCACAATGTTCCAATGTGCCAACACTATGTCCACATGTGCCAATATGCTGATCCAATGTGACATGATAATGTTACAATATGACTTCACAACGTTCCCTTGTGGAATCACAATGCTCATTGTGCAATCACAATGTGCCATTGTGTCATCACAATGGTCCATTGTGCCCTCAACATGCTAAATATTCTAACCCCATTCTCAGTGTTCCCTCACAATCCCCCAATGTGACATCACAGTGCTCCAATATGTCATCACAA
>NW_008347067.1:0-1892 GCF_000622305.1 Nannospalax galili
GCTGACAAGATGTCTCAACAAATAAAGGTGCTTGCCACCAAGCTTGGCAACTTGAGTTCAATCCCCAGGACTCACATGGTAGGAGAAGAGAACCGACTCCAGAAATTAGTCCTGTGAGCTCCACACGTGGTACGCTATGGTATTTATTATTTACATTATACATATTAAATAAATAATTTGAAAAATGTTAAGGTTCGTTTATCTCATTTATTTCACAGGGGTAGATTCTGAGTATTGTATTTATCTGCTAATAATGCATAGAATATTTCCACTCTTCAATTTCATATGCTACTGTTAATCTTCCTATAGATTAGAATGTGTGGAATGGTTGGTGTGAGCCTGTCTTCGCCATCCCTCATGCTGCCAGTTCTTTAGTCATCTAGGGATCAGAGCATGTGGTTGGTAACACAGAATCTTTCCACCAAATGAGTGTCTTACTAGGAAAACCCTTAATCTGCACTAATCAGTTGAAAGAAGTTGCATAGGGATCTTTTTCACAGTTCCATCAACCAAAGCGACCAGTGGGCTCATGCTGTTATCCAACTCACAGAATGCTCTTGGCTCACTGGCTTTTAATCACATGTTATCACATAGCAAAGCAATGGTAATTAAAACTTTTCTTTAAGATTTTTATCTGCCTTATATTGTCTCACAAAAATACATTTATATCACCACCTGTGCATTGAGCAAAAATGCTGTGTGATGGGTTCACTACTTTCATTAGCAAAGTGGCTTTCATGCAAACTAGCATCCAAGTTTATGCCAATCTAATTCCTTACTATAACAAAGTCACCAGTCACTCTGTGTCATGGACCTTGAACATATTCTCCACAGATAATCAACACTGTAAATGCTAAAGCCATGAATAGGGAAGGTCTGCTAAATTCATGGCAGCTTTTCAGACTTTGAAATTGCACAAATGGTAAGATGTTTCATGGTGAGTCCTGTAGTGATGCCAGAACATTTTACAGATTGAAAAAGAGTTTTGAAAGTAAATTTTATCATTTAAGGTAAATCATTACGCATGCAGAGATAGCTATCGTGTAAACAGAATTAGATTCTTTTGAGAATTCGATTCTTTTCACAGGCTAGACGTGAGGAAAAGAGCTGAAATCTAATTTACTAGTTCCGACAAGGAAAAGGAGGAAAGACAACCTCCTGGGGAGCTTTTCCTCTGGATTCCAGAACCCTGCCAAGTAGATGTGGTTACTGTGTTTGTCAGCTTTCTCTCACTATGACAAAATGCATGAGATAATTATAAAGAAAAAAGGTGTATTTGACTCACAGTTTGGGAAGGTCCAGTCCATGATTGGTCATCCCCCTTGTTTTGGGCCTGTGGTAAGTCCATTTCAAAGCACGAATTCATGGCAAAGCAAACCAGTCAGGACACGAGGCGAACTGCGATCCCATCATCCCCTTAAGGGCACATCTCCAGTGACTTCTCACCAGGCCCCACCTCTTAAATTTCTGCAACTCCCAATATTTTCCACACTGGTGAGCAAGGCTTTAATCTCAGAAACTTTGGGAGATATTTAACATCCACACTAATATGATGAGCTGTACTCCTACAAGGAAATAATCAACAGGACAGGGCAGGTAGACAGTAAAATCATCTATATCATTCAATGAAAAGAGTTTAAAGAGGATCATTTAAATGTCATTAAATGGGCAGTCAGGTAACCTTCGTGTCCTTTACAACATGGAGACATATTCTCAAAATCTGAGTGTGACTTTCTAATTTGTCTGATCCTAACCTCGGAGTTTAAACAGGATCATTTAAATGTCATTAAATGGGCAGTCAGGTAACTTTCATGTCCTTTACAACATGGAGACATATTCTGAAAATCTGAGTGTGACTTTCTAATTTGTCTGATCCTAACCTCGACCCCAGG
>NW_008347068.1:0-303 GCF_000622305.1 Nannospalax galili
TCCGGTTTTAGTGACTAGCTAGGCATTTTTTCTCTCTTGTATCATCTCACCTCTCTATCACGGTTTTCCCACTTGAGGTGGCCCCACTTCCCCACCTTTCTTCCTTACTAATACCCTTGCTCCTATCATCCTACCTCTGTTGAGCTTCTTCTTTCTCCTTATCCCCTAGGTTCTTCATATATCCTTCCCTGCCCCTTCCCCTAATCTAACCCAATTTTTATCCATATCTGCCTTATTAAGGCCGGTTACCTATGTTCTTCTCCTTCAGGTTATTTCTTTTCCTTTACCTCACTGTTTCCTTAC
>NW_008347069.1:0-293 GCF_000622305.1 Nannospalax galili
AAGTAAGAAACTGCAGAGATCATTTCCCTCAATAGGTCTCCTATACTAAACCTCATCCACCCATGGCTCAGGAACCATTGTGGGAGAAGGGGTAGAAAGATTGTAAGAGCCAGGGTTGGTGTGTGAACATAAGGAAACAGAGGCTTTCAGGCCACTGGGAACTTGCTTATATGAACTTGCAACAATCGTGATAGCATGCACAAGACCCATGCTGTCTCAATCTGACAAAAACTCAGCATAGAACGAGGAAAATGGCTGCTCCAACCCTAGCCTAGGAACTATTGGCAACCAAT
>NW_008347070.1:0-276 GCF_000622305.1 Nannospalax galili
CCCTCCTGTAGAGCAGGTCTCAAATCGAATCAGAAAGCATTTGCTTACCACTGTAACAGCAATACCACTATTGCACCAGTGGGGGGCATCTTTGCTGGCAGGTTAGTATTGGAGTGTGTAGGGTCCAGGGCTTGAAAAGACCACTGATGTCTTTTCTCCTCCAGGAGCCTACGTACCACCTTCTGGCATTATAAAAAGTACCATGCAGGGAGCAAGTTTTCTAACCATTTCCAGATGATTTCTATATGTCCTCCAAGCATTGCTAATAGCCTGTGT
>NW_008347071.1:0-628 GCF_000622305.1 Nannospalax galili
GCAATACCAGCAGCCGTAGACCAGCGTTCTCCTTTCCCCACATTGTCTGCATCATGTAGTATCATTTGTTCTGTTGATCTGAGACAGCTTGAGAGGGGTAAGATGAACACTCAGTGGCTTTCCTTTCGTATTTCCGACATCACTAATGATGACAAACACCTTTACGATGCTTCTTACCAACTTTAGTTACTTGTTTTGAAAACTCTCTCTTCCTCTCCTTAGTCCATCTTGGAATTGGGTTACTTCTTTTCTTGATTCTTTGATTTATAAATTCTGTATATATTCTGGATGTTACTCTTGTCAGATGTGTCTTGCAAAGATTTTCTGCCCCTCTGTGGGTTTGTCTTCACTTCCTTGATTGCTTCTATTGATGCACAGAAGGTTTTTATTTTAATGAGGTCCCATTTTTTGATTCTTGACCTTATTTCCTCAGCACATGGGTGATGTACTTGGCATATCACTGGTGTACCTGTGGTGAGATGCATCAGAGCTCCCTGAGATTCTCTTCCATGTTTCTTATCTCAAATTATATGTAGTACACCTTGGACCTGTATCCAGCATGTGCTGCATCTCCTCTTGTGTCTGCTGTGTGGATGTGTGCAGCCGCTGTATCTGCTGACTGGAGCCC
>NW_008347072.1:0-1473 GCF_000622305.1 Nannospalax galili
GGTTTTCATTGGCTTCTTGCTCATAGGGGAAGAGCTTAGCACAATGGCAAACACAGTTCTTTTGGCTCTAATTTTCCCTTTAAAAAAGGCAGAAGTGCAAACTCAGGCAGACAAAAACCCAGCATAGAACTGGGAAAATGAACAGCAGACCCCAATCTTATCTGAAGAAATATTGACAACTGGTTGCTGCTAGATGAGGAACAGTTGATCTTCCTAAAACAAGGAATTCTAGATAAGCTGACTAGACCTCAGTGGATAGACTTGCACTGGGAAACATCTGGGGACTGATGACACAGTGGTCCTTAACAGGGATGACAAAGTATATGGGCTCCAGTGGTGGTGGGGTATGGTAGGGTGTCAGTGGGAATGGGGGTATAAAGATTATTAAGATTGCTTGAGATATTCTATATGAAATACACAAAAAATTCAACTAAAACAAATTTTTAAAAAGTGTATCAATCTTTCTTAAACTCTTTGAAAAACATTACCAGAGCAACTATTTTGAAACTAGGTCAATATGACATCCAAACCAAGGTCAAAGCCCACCATTGATTTATGACCAGGAGGGAGAACACGGAAGATAATGTTATGGTGAAGATTCTCAAAGTCATCCTCAACACAGGAAGACTTGTTTTGTATCTTCTGGGTGCACAGATTACCTTAGTGAAGCTGTAGCTTCCTGCTCTAACTCCCTTCTTTTGTGGGTCTCTAGGTTTTGTTATCATCAGACATCCTTCATATAATTAAAATCAATCAAGCAACTCATTTTGTTTATTAAAAGGTAGAAAAGTGCTGGGGCAGTACTATGCACCTCTAGTCCCAGCTGATGGGAGGCTGATTCATGAACCAGGGATCCACCCAGGCAACATAAGAGTATTGCTCCTCAAAGAAAACATGCATATCCTATCCTAATATAATACATCTCCTATATATCTCATATCTCCTCTCCTTTCCTGGGTTTCCCAGGGCTTGGAAAGTCATCTACAACACAGATTTGCTTTTCTTTTGTATTTTTTTGAATTTTATATTTTGGTACAGGGTGTTAATAAGCTGGCCAGGCAGACATTGAATTTATGATCTTGTCATTTTAGTCTCCTGGATAGCTGAAATTACAGACCTGTGCTGAGCTCCACTCCCTTGTGGTGACAACAATCCTCTGTCTGAGTTGGGGCTTTTAAACAGGATCAATACTTAGATTATAAACTACATACTCTTAGGGATTCCAAACACCCAGACAAAATTGCTGGGAACTAATCCATGGAGTCACATAGAAGCACCTCGTTATTTCACAAACTGGCTTTATATCATTCATTTTCAAAGACTGGAGGCTCTAGCTTGGTCTTTATATTGGGGAAGGCCTTGGAAGTCAGGGATCTGAATCTTTTAGTCAAGATGAAGTTCAAAATTTATAGATTAGGAAGGAATAGGAGAGACTTGGTCTAGAGAAGTAACTGGACCTCTCTTGATCATCAA
>NW_008347073.1:0-323 GCF_000622305.1 Nannospalax galili
GAGAAGTAAAGGCAAGAGTAATTAGCATTACAAGTTCTAGACAGGGACTAGGAAAAAGTTAGAACAGGGCAATTTTTAAATGTTACATGGGAGTGCATTGGAATTTCTTGACAAGGGCTTATGAAAGCATCCCTCTGTTGGGTTCCTCCTTATTTTTCTTTTCTGTTCTAAGGCTGAACTCTAGAGTGATGGATTCAGGATTTGCTTTCAGGTACTTTAATAGCTGTTGCAGTGGTTAGACTCAATGTCAGTTCCCACTCAAAGGCTTCTAAAGAGGGGGAGAAAACAAATTTATCCATCATTTTATAACAATAGCTGGTTGT
>NW_008347074.1:0-345 GCF_000622305.1 Nannospalax galili
GCTTCTTCCTTCTAAAGAGAGCTCTCCTCTCTGTGCCTGCTGTCCCTTTAATAAATTCCTAGCATAACTTCAGATGTATGCCTGAGTGTTCTTTCTGTTGAAGACCCAAGCCTGGTGGGCTTGGGGGGCATTCGACAATTGGCGCCCAATGTGGGGCTCGAGGGGGTCCGAGGAGGGACCCCTGGAGGAGAGACCCCAGACTCAGGTGATTATGGAAGGAGATGTAAGTATATTGAGTACCATAGACTTGAGTAAGCTTGTTCCAGAGGTGAAAGCCAAGTGCAACTGTAACCATGAAGCACTGGCTACTGAATTGCTGTTAAAAGTGGCCAGTGAATTGCTGTT
>NW_008347075.1:0-653 GCF_000622305.1 Nannospalax galili
TTTGATTCTAAAGATAAGGACATATTTCCTGTCATGACTACCTACTTTTCTAATACTGCAAACCTAATCATTATGTCTACTTCATTTGGTTAAGAATTGATTTCAAGGGGCTGGAGAGATGGCTCAGTGATTAAGAGCACTGACTGTTCTTGCAGAGGACCAGGGTTTGATTCCCAGCACCCACATCGTGGCTACAAACCGTCTTTGACTCCAGTTCCAAGGGAATCCAAAGCCCTCTTCTGACCTTCGCGACATTGCATAACATGGATACACTCACATACATGCACACAGTACACTCATACATATAAAATAAAAGTAATAAAATTAAAAAAATAAAAAAATAAAAAAGAATTGATCTCAAGACTTCTGGGTAGGATGAGCTATCTTTATGTAACCTGATTAAGGAGGAGAGTAGCGTTAATAAAAAAGGCTCTGTTCCAAAGAAGGATAGAGGAAAAGCTTCAGAAATTCACAAAAGCTGTGACCAAAATGCCAAAATTACTGAGTGAAAGATGAATGACTCACCAAACAGAAGAAAGCAAAGCGGAACTCAACTTTGGCTGACAGGCAGAGCTGACAGTCCTACCCTGAACATAGCCCATAGCCTTCACAAGCTTGTGGGTATTGGTGAGACAACGGTTCCTCCAGAGATG
>NW_008347076.1:0-938 GCF_000622305.1 Nannospalax galili
TCAGCCAACGCTATATAATGAGACCTTATTTCAAATAATAATATTAGTAATGTTAGTAATTTTTAAGACATGGATGGGTGCGGTTTGGGGTGGAAGCAGATGCTGGGAGGTTGGTGGTTGATGGTTGGTGGTTGAGGGCTCACCGGCTTTCCCCAGGCTCTCTTTTTTTCTTTTCTTTTCTTTGTGTGCGAGCTTAAAATATCCTTATTAGAGTTAAAAAGAAAAAGCCTAGGGCTGGAGACATGGTCCAAAGGTTAAGAGCACTCGTTAGTCTTTCAGAGGATCCAATTTTGGATCCCAGCATCCACATGCTAACAACTGTCCATAACTCCAGTTCCAGGAGAGCCACTGCCCTCTTCTGGCCTCCTTGGGAATTGCAAGCACAGGTGCACATAAATGCAGGTATAACTCTCAGTACACAGAAATTGTTTTATAAAGCAAGCCCAGTTACCTAGGAGCTAGTGAGGGCATCAAAAAGGTTGTTGTTTAACTAACATTTTTCCTTTTTCATCCCTGTTTGGGAGTCTCAGGCCTGTACCCTCTGAGGCCCCCAGGCTAACAGATGACATAAGGCATCCTATTTGAATTTTGCATAGTTTATATGACATTTGGGAGGGGATGGCTTACAAAGAAATGGCTTCTCCCAACCCACACACCATTCAAGCCCCACACTGCACCCCCATGGGTCGTCCTCCCCCACAGCTTCTCCTGAGGCCAGACCCTTCGCTCCTGGAGTTCTAAAATACCCACAGGTCCACTCCTCTTCCCAGGGTGCTCCTCATCTCACCCCTGGCTGGCTTACTCTCTGTAGGCTCACTTTTTTCGGAGGAATGAATAATTTTCGGGCTACACGCCCTCCCTTTCCTCCGGGTCTTAGAAGCTTTCCGATGCCGGCTGGGCGTGGTGGTTCACGTCTTTAATCCCAGCACTCGGGAGGC
>NW_008347077.1:0-433 GCF_000622305.1 Nannospalax galili
AATATGATGTAAATCAGGATACTACTAACCCAGCATTGATATACAGAGGACAAGTACAATTCAGTAAAAATCTCATTCATCCATCTGATGTCACTAAAACAGATAACATCACATGGGTTACTGCACATTATAAAGCAGCATTATTAAACCCATCTGGAAGAGCATATATATATAGACCACCATTTCTGATACCAGGTTGGACACAACCTGTTACATTACTTATACACCCCACAATAAGGGAAGTATCTTTAGTAATTAATCTTAATATATTAAAACCACCAAATAATTATTGCATGAAGACCTTGTCCTTAGATGCTTTAAATTATAATTCACCCATCATGGGAGGAAAGAGAAAACTCCTACAGTTTCTTGCAGTAGGAGAACTATTTGGTGGAGGAACAGCATATACCATGATACAACCAATTAAAGCAGA
>NW_008347078.1:0-526 GCF_000622305.1 Nannospalax galili
CTCAATTCTTTTTTTTCTGAGATCTGTATATATTCTGGATGTTAAACCTCTCTCAGATGTGTCAGTAGTGCAGATTATTTTTCCCGTTCTGTGGGTTCTCTTCACTTTTTTGATTGTTTCTTTTGTTGTACAGAAGCTTTTTAGTTTAATAAGGCCCAGCATGTTGATTGCTGACCTTAACTCCTTAGCAACTTCTGTCCGATTTAGAATAATACTTTCCTACACCTATATCTTGTAAGTTACTGCCAATATTTTCTTCTAATACTTTCAGGGTTTCCAGTTTCACATTGAGTTCTTGGATCCATTTGGAGTTGACTTTTGTGCAAGGTGAAAGAAAGACAAGGATTTAGTTTCAGCCTTCTACAGATGGAGATCCTATTTTGCCAGCACTATTTGTTGAAAATGCTGTCTTTCCTCCATTGTGTGTTCTCGGCACCTTTATCAAATATTAGGTGGCTGAAATTGCATGTACTTCGGTTTGGATTTTCAATGATCTTCCATTGATCTATGTGTCTACTTTTGTGCT
>NW_008347079.1:0-330 GCF_000622305.1 Nannospalax galili
TTGTGGCTCAGTGGGTACAATACCTGTAGCTCAGTCCATAGTGCTTGTGGCACAGTGGATAGAGTGCTTGTAGCTCAGTGGGTAGAGTGCTTATGGGTCAGTGGGCAGAGTGCTTGTAGCTCAATGGGTAGAGTGCTTGTAGCTCAGTGTGCAGAGTGCTTGTGGCTCAGTGGGCAGAGTGCTTGTGGCTCAATGGATAGAGTGCTTGCAGCTCATTCCATAGTGCTTGTGGCACAGTGGATAGAGTGCTTGTAGCTCAGTGTGTAGAGTGCTTATGGGTCAGTGGGCAGAGTTCTTGTGGCTCAGTGGATAGAATGCTTGCATCTCAGT
>NW_008347080.1:0-253 GCF_000622305.1 Nannospalax galili
AGATTTTGCCAGACAGCTGGGCATGGGAAAAGAACAAGGACAGCACAGTTGGACTTGAAGCTGGATCAGGAGGGAAGCCAGGAGATGAGAGGCCCTCAGAGAACAGGTGAGGCCAGTGGACCATATTACGCTAGAGCTGAGAAATCATCCTGAGTCTATGTACTGCAAATACAAGGCAAGAAGGGCTGTAGTGGGGCCTGTAGTAACTGAAAGTACCTGGGCCTGCCCCTGTGCAACATACAGGTCCCCACAC
>NW_008347081.1:0-287 GCF_000622305.1 Nannospalax galili
AATGTGCCATCACAATGCTCCAAAGTTCCAACACTAATGCCACGTGTGACAATATATTGTTCCAATGTATCATGACAATTTACAATTTGACATCACATGTTCCAATGTGACATCACAATGCTCCAAGGTGCCAAAACTATCACCCCACGTTCCATTATATTTCTCCAATATGCCCTCACTATGTTACAACGACTTCACAATATTCCATTGTGACTTCAAAATGCTCCAGTTTGACGTCAGAATGCTCCAATGTGCCATCACAGTGTTACAATATGACTTCAGAATAA
>NW_008347082.1:0-437 GCF_000622305.1 Nannospalax galili
ACAATATTAATTCTTCCAATCTGTGAACATGGGAGGTCCTTCCATCTTCTGTTGTCTTCCTCAGTCTCTTTCTTTAAAGATTTAAAATTTTCATTGTGAGGTCTTTAATGTCTTTGGTCAGTTTTATTCTGAGATATTTTATTTTTTTGAGGCTATTGTGCAAGGAAGTGTTTCCATGTGCTCTTTCGCTGATTGCTTGTTATTGGTATATAGAAAGACTACAGACTTTTGTCGATTAATTTTGTAACCTGCCACTTTACTGAAAGTGTTAATTATTTCTAGCAGTTTTCTGGTGGAATTTTTGGTGTCTTAGATATAATATCATATCATCTCCAAAAAGGGATAATTTGAGCTCTTCCCATTATTACTCCTTTAGTTTCCTCCTCTTGTCTTACTGCTCTTGCAAGAATTTCAAGCACTATGTTAAAGAGAAGTGG
>NW_008347083.1:0-551 GCF_000622305.1 Nannospalax galili
TAACTAAACTCACCGGGAAGGAAGCAGTAAAAGCCAACAGTGACTGCAGCTCTCATTGTGTTGTTGCTGTGATTTCTGATTTCAGTAGTTTTGACATTGGCGACTTCTATGTTCTTTCCTTCAGTAACTGTTTCCTGACTGTCGTTGTTGTCCATGGTTACCCAGCTCCTGTGAGATGGGACAATGTGTGCATAGCTCTCAGAACAGCACTGGAGCCAACTGACACAGGAGTCCAGTGTCACAGGGGCCAGCAGATACTTAAAGAAGATCCAGTTCTCAAAGCATAGCAGTTTTTCCTGGAGTTAGACCCACACTCAGACCATTACAGTCATGGTCTGTGAGCAGAGTTGGCTGCCAGTTACTCTTGATTCTTAAAGCAAATGGAGTCAGAAGTCAGCGTCCAGGTGGAGGCCACACTGAACTGAATGCAATGCAATTCAATCTGGTAAACATTTAAAAGATAAACAGGAATTAGGTCAAGAGAGGAAGAAACGTGCCCATAGAGTGCAAGTGCGAACTTCTAGGGAAAGAGAAAACATAAAAGCTGCAAA
>NW_008347084.1:0-911 GCF_000622305.1 Nannospalax galili
CTAGGATAGCCTGGCAGCTTGCTCCAGGGATTCCCTGCTGTTACCTTTCTAGCACTGGAATTATGAGTATCCTAGTTTGCCTTTTATTGCTGAGATAAAACACTGGCCAAAACTAACTTGGAGAGAAAAGGGTTTACTTCAGCTTCCAACTCCCAGGTCACAGTCCATCATTGAGGGAAGCCAAGACAGGAACTTCAGCAGGAGCCTAGAAGGCAAGCAAAGACCATGGAGGAAGGCTGCTTACTGGCTTGCTCTCCCTGGCTTGCTCAGCTACTTTTCTTAGCTAGCCTAGGCCCACCCGCCCAGGGATGACCACCCACAGGGGGCTGGGCCCTCCTACAAAAACCAGTAGTAAAGAACATGATCCACAGACATGCCCAAAGGACAATCTAAGGGAGGAAGCTCCTTAGTTGAGGTCCTCTCTTCCCAGGCATTTCTGCTTTGTGTCAGGTTAACAAGAGCTAACCCACACAACGGGCTACCAGGTTTGCCCAGCAGGAACCTTGAGGCAGGAACTGAAGCAGAAACCAAGGAAAGCTACTTGCCACTTACTGTCTTGCTTCCCCTGGCTTGCTCAGTTACTTTGTTTAGATAGTCCAGGCTCACCTGACCAGGAACGGCACCATCCACAGTGGGTTGGACCTTTCTATATCAGTGACCAACTGAGAAAATGCCCACAGGCATGCCCACAGCCCCATCTGATGGAAGAAATCCCTCAATTGAGAAGTCCTCTTCCCAGGTGATTCTAGTTTGTGTCAGGTTGCCAAAGCCTAACCAGCATACCTACATTCAGTCTTTGGGAGACTATGCACCATCCCCTCACTGGCCAGAGCACACTATCTCTATTCCCTCATCAGGGCCTGAGTAGCCTGTCTGGTATATTCTAGACCTGTGTAAAGGACTAGTGGTTT
>NW_008347085.1:0-502 GCF_000622305.1 Nannospalax galili
AAAGCACATTTGGACCATGCAGTGTTGCGCATCATCGTACAGGAGTAAGGACACCCTGTCCTTGCCATTGTCAGTCCCCTACGCGTCTATGTGACACAGACACACAAGAAAATTTTCCTTCCAAAGGATAGTCCAGGAAAAACCTTTCTGAAAAGACAGCAGGCTTTCTCCAGTACATTTGCTGCACTATGTAAATAATCATTCCTTTTTATGATGGCCACAGGATGCAACGTGAAGTCCAGAGGATGCTCAGGCCACACCTGGACGAAGTGAACATCTTCATCGCCACTAATGGCTCTAGACAGCGCTTCACTTTCCATTCACACACTTATGCTGACTCCAGTGTTCAATGATGATAAACGCAGAAACAAATTTTGCATGTGTATTTTGATACATATTGTTACAGAAGAGCATGTTCCCTAAAGCAACTTCTGCATAATGCCCAGACCAGACCAAAAAAGTCCATAAATATTTTTTCCTATGAAAGAAGAAAGCAAGTTTT
>NW_008347085.1:580-954 GCF_000622305.1 Nannospalax galili
ACTTTGGAACATACTTTTCTGTTCTTTTCAAACTTTCTCAGTATTATTTAATAGGGATTATAATAAACTGATCAGTTAATGAAAACGTAATTATTCAGAGAGCAATCCCAAAGGAAGCTCAAGAACTTCAGCAAAACACTGAATGATGTGGAGAAATTTCAGGTCTTGGAAATAGAAAGAACCGACCAGCCTGGTCAGTTCCCTTAAAATACTACAGTTAGCAGGCATTGTGGCACATCCCTTCAATCCCGGCACGTGGAGACAGAGACAGGCGGATCTCCCTGAGAGTGAAGGTGGCCTGGTTTACAGAGCGAGTTCCAGGTCAGCTGGGGCTAGAGACAGACTCTGTCTCAAAAAATCAAAATAAACAAAAT
>NW_008347086.1:0-666 GCF_000622305.1 Nannospalax galili
TAACTATGAAGAAATGTCAGTTTTATAAAAACATTTTCTTTCATATAAAAATAAAGAACATCAAGATAAACATTATAATTACATGAACCTTTTAACACCTCGATTTAGAAAGCAAAGAACAATCATTTTGGGTGACGCATGCCTGTAATCCCATCACTTGGAAGGTGATGAGTTTCATGGCCACATGGTGATATTCAAATTCAGCACAATGTGCAGAGGGATGGGGTCTAAATTTGATTAAGAACAGTTGAATGAAATGTATAAAAGCTCAACTTTTTTTAATGTGCACATTTTTCCATGCCTCATTTAAAAATAGTAGGAAAGATAAAAGTGGATAATATTTCACACAGTCCAGTATGTGTCTTTCTCTTCAGATCTGGCATTTTCAGAATTCTAGAACATCTACCAATTATTCAAGCCCCCCCATTCTTAATTCCCTTTGCATCTGCACAAGCAGAATTTCTCCCCCTGTGGTCTCTGTGCTCTTTCTCAGGCCTCTTTGGGACCCTGAAGGTTTGGGTGCAGGCTGCAGGTGCCTGGGGAGCACTGTGTGTTCATGGCGCAGAGGGAGACAGCAGAGTCACTGGGCTGGGAGTCTCTGACGTGCAGAGAAACGTATCAGCTGGCTCTATTGAGCTGAGCTCTGAATCTTCTTTCTTCTTTGTC
>NW_008347087.1:0-762 GCF_000622305.1 Nannospalax galili
GCACACCCTTACAAGCAGTTGCCATGTGATCAGAAAGCTCAGGGAGCCAAGAATTCATTCTTAATGGGTCTGAAAATGGACTCATTGCAAATTTGGCTCCTCATTTTCCACGTTGGTCCAAAACTCCTTTTACCACGTTCCCATTTGGTACAACAATTCCTGTTCACCGTGGCTTAGCAAAAGTAGCTAAAGCATGACAAACCTTGATATGCCTGGTACCAAGTACTAGAGGTGAAAACTTCAAGGTACAGAACGTGTCCTATGATTGTCAATCACTTAAGTCTTTCTCAGTTTTCTGCATATTGACTTAAGTTCTGGTTGAGCATAATCCCTGTGTATTCAACCAGAGTGCTCCAAGGAATTGAGAACATAAGTGACCATGGACGAGTATCCTCCTGTGCTCATTCTTTCTATGCCCTTTTGAAAAGATTCCTAACAGTGAGCTGTGAAATAACCATACTAGTCAGTATTTCCTTTACTTTGTATAAGGAGAGAAATGAGCCCCAGGTCTGGAGTGCTATAGCAACCTGACTCCCAAGTCCATCTGCTAAGCACAGTGCAGGGCTGCCTTTCCCTGGGACATGACCTTGTCACTAAAACTATTGCAAATGTATTCTTTCTACTTTAATAACCATCCAAAGACATTCTGATGATAGTTCAGAAAGTTTCTATATTGAGAGATACACTTTCTGCACAAGGTTCAGGTAGAAATTTTAGGGTCTCAGCATAAATTATATGGAAAAATAAAAATTTGTTAATGTT
>NW_008347088.1:0-444 GCF_000622305.1 Nannospalax galili
TTTTCTTGAAGTTATATCGATAATATAAAACTTTCAAAATAGGAATTATGATTAAAATACAACAGAAACTCCTAATTGAATATTGTATACAACATTAAGTGACTTTCCTAATTTTCATGTACAGCATATATCATTTTCCATTGTCATAATTCCAAACGTGACACAATTATGATTTAAATAACCATGCTTTTTATGTAAATCATTTCATTTTACTTTTGTTATATAGGAAAATGTGTAAAAATAAAAATTGAATTTTGGATATATTTTATATTGTAAATAGGGCATTTTAAAATGTATCTAAAGGTAATTAAGGATAGGACAATCTAACTCTGTCAAACTATAGCTTATCTCCATGATTTTATTTTAAATGATCAACAAACTTCCTGAATGTATCTTTTCTTCATTTATTTTGTTTGTATGTCTTGTTCTGTTTAATTGTGCTGT
>NW_008347089.1:0-396 GCF_000622305.1 Nannospalax galili
CACTTCATGTAAGGAAGCATGCAATCTCTTGAGTTTGATATAGTGACCTTTGATTAAAGTCTTGTTTTCTTAAGAAGAAACACAGATAATTGTCTTATCAAAATGAGGCAGTTTTATCATAGTTAGTGGTAGAAAGTATAAAAAGTAGAAAAGCTCATGTTTAGCGCTTTTTCACTCTTGACGGAAAAATGTCCCTTTACTTTCTGAAGACCTTAAAAACATAATTTCCTCTACCATTTCACTGTTTTAACAATGGGACTCCAGGCAAGGAGGTACAACTGAAGCATGGTGCTTGTGCAGGGCTAGAGGAGAGGTTGGAAGACGACTGATTTGTTTTCTCTTTGTGGAGGGGATTAAATATATCTTCCATTTCCTCTCTTCCATCTTTTGTAGCTA
>NW_008347090.1:0-416 GCF_000622305.1 Nannospalax galili
GAAGAGCCATGGGTGAGTGCAGGGTACCCTGGGAAGAAGGGTGGAGTCTAGTGTGGCAGGAGATTGGAAGGAAAGGAGGAGGAATTGGTGCTATTCTGGGAAACAGGGAACAGGGAGCAGGCAAATTAGCCTGCCCTGGGCCCCGTGGGGTGCCGCAAGGACCCCGTGGACCCTTCACGGGACTTTGTAGGGTGAGTGGGCATGTGGAGATGTGAGATGAGGCAGACCGTGGGCAAAAGTGATTCAGAGCGGTAGGCCGAGCCCCGTAGAGCTGGGCGCTGGATGTTTGTTTCTTTTAAGTCGCTCCCCACACCCCACCCCCAAAGGTATAAACTATCCAAAATTCAGATAAAGATGTATTATGCGGTTTCTCTACCTGTGTCAGGCTCAGGGATCCTAAGAGAACGCAGGTGACA
>NW_008347091.1:0-489 GCF_000622305.1 Nannospalax galili
CATGCAGGCAAAACACTCATACACATAAAATAAAAATGGTAAATAAAATATGTTTTTAAAGAAAGAAAGATGACTCATGAAATTTAAGGACTACATTTTAGCGAAATTTTCCTTTAATTAATTTAAGTTTCAATAGCCACTTGGAGCTAGGGACTGCCGCATTGATTGGTTGTAGGTCTAGAGAATCTTCTGTTTACGCCTAAAGCTCAAATGTGTTTTTAGGAGAAGTAATTACTCATTTAGACTCTCGGGGCAAAACTGGTTCCTGTAAACATGAGAAAACGTTTATTCATCTTTGCCTTTGAATTTGTATCACCATCACATAGTTCTTGAAATGAGTGACTATTAGATTCAAAAATCCTTTTTACTATCCAGGAAAATAATTTTTACGGACATTGTGTCTTTTCCTGGTTCTTTCCCTTGGAAGCAGCTTATTTGGGAGAGGTTGATTTTTCTCATTGTAAAGACAGACCCTTATGCTGGGCGGGC
>NW_008347092.1:0-341 GCF_000622305.1 Nannospalax galili
GTAGTGATGGGCATGACATGTGGCTTCCCAAAGGCCATGGTCAACCAGGTCAGCCCTTGGACAGGGGCCTCCAGACTGGAGAAGGCCAGCCAAAGCTTGGTGATCTTCGAAACAAAAGCCTTAACAGTTCTGAAAAGTGAGCAGAGGGCATCTAGGAGGTACAAGCAGGCAGTTGGTGTCCTCACTCCTGGGAGAAGAAGGGCGTGAAGTAGCCAGTATGGCCAGCTGAGAATGCTCACAAAGGTGAAGGCCCATGTATACAATATGAAAAACCTGCCCTCAACCTTCCTCCAACCTTTGAGAACTTTTGGCAACATCTAGACATCTACATGTAGATATTG
>NW_008347093.1:0-1321 GCF_000622305.1 Nannospalax galili
CAGCAGGCCTTGTAGCGTGCCACTGGTATCCGGGGTCAATGTGACAGATCCGTCAGCATGATGCCAGGCTCCCCCGGGTGTAGACCCCTAGCTGCCCATCCTACTTGGACTGTCTACTCCCGATGGTGTGGGCTACAGAGCTGGCTTCAGGGCTGGAGGGTTATTCATAACCAGTGCTGGGAGGGGGCACGCCCTGGCTGTGACCCTGTGACCTTTTTGTGGCCAAGGAGGAAGCCTTGCCTGTGAGCTTTGAGCTTAGCTGGCCCTGCACATCAGCTCTGCTGCCTGGCTGACCCCACTGACCTCGTGGTGGCTGCCAGTGTCCTAATCAGTCCCACAGCCCCCGGAGCGGATCAGGTGTCCCAGAGCCGCCTCTTCCTCTCAGAGTGGGGTAGTGCTGTGGTGACTAATCCCCCACCCCTTGGAGCACCCTCAGGCCTGAGGTCCTCCCTCTGCGTCACCTCTGCCTGGAACACGGCGGTGTGCTGGCAGGAAGTAACCAGATCGTGTGTCCCTGGGTGGGAGCTCCTGCCCTTCTAACCTGCCCACCCTGCCCACTGCAGCCTTGGGCAGATTGTGCAATTCATTGTTTCTGGAAAGAGCTAAAGAGCTGGACAGAGGCTACACACACCATAGCCGAAGCCTCCACTCTGCCCACTGGGGCTGCCCCCACTCCTGGACTTGACATGGGAGGGGGTGGTACAAACTGTCAGAAGAGGCCCAGTGGGCCAGAGGTGGTCTGGGCTGCTCAGGGGGACCCCAGGTCTTGAGAACTCGTGTTAGGAACTTCCTGGGAACCACAAACTTGGGTCCCACTTTCACATTTTGAGGGTTCCCCAAATTAAGAGTGGGATGGTCAGAAAGCAGGTCAGGCTCCTCCTGACCCCTCACGCAGCCCCGCCCCTTCATTTTCACCCACAGTGGGAAGCCTGCTTGGTCTGAGGCCAGAGCCAAGGTACATGTCCCTGTGACCATCCTGGGAGGGCAGGGTGAGAGGGAACCCCTGTTTAGGGGTCTCTGGGCAGGAGAGGGGCAGCACAAAACTTGGAGGGGAGCGCAGTCCAGTAACGGGCGGAGGTGAGAGGTCTTTTTAGGTCCAACGTGGCCTGACTCCAGTTGACTATTCTTCTGAAGGCGAAGATGATGAAGAGATTGTTTGTGTCTGTGTCCACAAGTGGGAAGAGACTGCTCAGTGCTTTAACAGACAAGCACAAAGGGTTTCTGTCCACAAGTCCTAGGACAAGATGACTAGGATCCTGGAAAAGGCATGTAGGTACCCATAGCTTGACTACCACCTGCCATTTTCTCTCTCTCTCTCTCT
>NW_008347094.1:0-561 GCF_000622305.1 Nannospalax galili
TCAAGAAATATATGTCTAGGTAAGGTTTATCTGAGAACAACGGGTCTTTGGTCAAGATTTGTCTACATGACACACAGTAATTAAAAATACCAGGTTGTGGAACTAACCTTCTTGGGTGTTTAACAGACATACTTTGAGGTCTAAAATAATTTAGTCAGAGGGACATAAAGGACAGTTTTTGCTCCTTGCCCTCCTAGGTCGACTAGTTCCAGGGGAGCATCTCTCAAAATGTCCTGTAATTGTGGTGGGTCACCTGTCATCTTGAGTAAGGAGGCCAAGTAGACCCCACCATACGGACTTGACCCAGTGTCCAGTCTACAAAGTGGAGGGTCAACACAGAGGAGTCACTTCCTCCATGCTTCCAAGCGAAGCCAACCATGGTCAAGTAGGACCTTTGACTTATCTTCACATAGATGGAACCAGTAAAAAAAGGAGCCAGGGGTTCCTCCCAAGCACATGTGACCCCCCAGGAATAGTTCCTCAAATGACCTTAAGAGTATAAATAAATATGTTTTTCTGGACCAACTGTATGGCCTTAAACACCCAAAAGGAAAGTATAAC
>NW_008347095.1:0-598 GCF_000622305.1 Nannospalax galili
AGAATGTTTCCCCAAGTCCCTTACATCTCCATGTATTCAGGAAAGCAGTCTTCCCAGCAGCACATGGTAAAAGTGACATTTTTTATTTCAGGCTATGATGACATTCAGGGATGTGACTGTCAACTTCTCCCAGGAGGAGTGGAAATGCCTGGACTCTGCTCAGAGGGCCTTTTACACTCATGTGATGTTGGAGAATTACAGTAACTTTGTCTCAATGGGTGAGAATAACTTTCTCTTGAATTCCTTATTCATTCTTTCTTTGATCCAACTTTGCAGGTTGTAAACTCTATGTGGAACTGTGTTAGAAACTGTAGGAAATTAAGGAATTCTCATAGTAGGAAAGAATATTTTCATACCATTTTGTTTTATGTTTCCCTATTTAGGTGTATTGAACCTCCTTCATTTTGTCCCATGATAAATACACTAACTCAGTTGCAGATCATATTGCCACCCATATGAATTACAGTTCCATTTTCATCCTTGACTAAACATACCTATAATTAAAATAACTCAATATATGTAGAGAAAATTTCCACTAAACATTTTTAAAGTTCTGAAAGCAAATAACAATTGAAATCACTTCTAGATTTCTCAATTA
>NW_008347096.1:0-281 GCF_000622305.1 Nannospalax galili
TCTATCTATCTATCTATCTATCTATCTATCTATCTACCTATCTATCTGTCCTCTAGCTATCCAACCTCAAAAACAGAGGAGTAAGATGATAGCAATTATTTCACAATGATTGTAGATTGGGAATCTGGACTCACAGATCTTCACTGACTGTTGACTGAAGTTGTCACTGTGCCTCACCATGGGGAGGAGATATGGGAGATGGGAGGAGGTAGCTGGGAGAGTAGGGAGCGGAGAGGAAAAAGAACAGAGGAGAAAGGAGAGGACAAGTGGGAGAGAACGTA
>NW_008347097.1:0-1088 GCF_000622305.1 Nannospalax galili
ATAAAGAACTGTGACTTTTACTCTTGTCTCATAAATACATGATATAAAATTCTGTTTTTTATTGATGCTAGATGCGGAGGATGTTGACTATCTTTGCAATAGAAAGCGTTTATCTTGAACCATTTATTATTAATTTCCTGCTTGTGAGCGGCATGTTACTCTTGATGGCTATTTGTATTGTGCTCTAAATTTACCTCCAAGTAGGGAACTAGTCATAACCTCTTATATTTCGGAGACTCTCAAGTTCTCAATTGTAGCCCTGTGGAATCGCTTAAGAAAGATATCTTAATGATAGTGCATATCATCCACTGGAGGAGCTATTGCCTACTGGGGGAAAATGCCAGTCCTATTCCAGTTTTTATTGCTGGCATTTGTACATGGCATTTGTACATTGAACCATCTCATATAGACTGGACCACAGCATATATTGCATTGCATATACTGTAACTTCCTTCAGTTATGATAGTATCAGATCATTTCACAGGCATTGGGTGGACAGATCTTCAGTGTGTGGTCCAAATAAGAGAGCAATCAAATTTCTCAGCACAAAATATAATGAGAAGAGTGTGTTCTGGGTATTTGGAAGAGTTGACTGTTTGAATAAAATTTTTGAAATCAGAAACCTTATGGCACTTGAAAAAATAAGAGTCCCATGGAATGACTCAAGGATGAAATTTGTGTCAGGGTTGGTACTTTGCCACTGTGAATTTGTTGCCCACACAGTCTGCAAGACAAAATAATTTCAAGTGTGAAAGACCACATTTATCTGACTGTCAGCATCAAAGTAAATGATAGCAACATTTGTTGGTAACATTTCTCAGGTATATAAATAATATGACTATGAATATAGGTATTGTGTTAGGATATCATGGGTCAACATTTTCACAAATGCAATGCAGACTCTGTTCTTGTCCATAAGTCCTGTCAAGTAAGAGAGAAATTGAGTACCATGTAATCCCAGCACTTAGGAGGTGGAGGCGGGAGGTTACAGTTTATCTTTGGCTAGAGAGTAAATTTGGGACAAGCTTGAAGCATACACTCTTGCTTCAAAAGAATTAAGAAAACATTGACAGAGAGATGGCTCAGCA
>NW_008347098.1:0-315 GCF_000622305.1 Nannospalax galili
GGCCACTGGTCCACCCAAATGGCATCATTAGAGAGCCAGGTGATGGGGAGCTGCTCGGGGGCCAATATTGGAGTTGATCCGTTCAGGCAGTGGCCATTAGGATTGAGTGTTGGGCAAGGTGTTGTCCCTTCCCTGATAGTCCCAAGTTATCGTGGAGCATGATATCATCATAAAAGGCGAAGCCATCTGTGGTAAGGACTGCACCCATGTCCTCTAGGATGTCTCGGCCTGATACATTACGGGGAACGTCAGCTACTATGGGGCTAACTGTGCACTGGTTCCCATCCAAGTTCTTCCAATATACTGGATGTGTGA
>NW_008347099.1:0-338 GCF_000622305.1 Nannospalax galili
TGCTGAATGGACTGGATCTGCTGCTTTAGCTGAGAGCCTTCTTTGGTGACAAAACAGGCAAAGATAGGCCTGTAGACCCCACAGGCCCATAATAGGGCCTGCTTGTAGCACACAAACACATAGGGAACATTCTTGTCTTCACACAGCAGCAGGAGGTACAGGATGATCTCCAAGGACTCAGCATCTGCTGCCATCACTGTGAACTCAGAGATGCCTCTGTTGAGGCTTTTGGTGGCCTCATTTGTGCCTTTCTGAAGCTGCTTGTAGTTACATGACTGCTGAACAAAGTCCAGTAATTTCTTGGTGAGGTGGGCATCTGCAAGGGGATAGGCCTTTGG
>NW_008347100.1:0-2518 GCF_000622305.1 Nannospalax galili
AAACATTTTTTGTTGGTACACACTTTAAGCTCTCAGGAGGCAAAGGCAGTCTGATCTCTACGAGTTCAAGAGCGGCCTGGTCTATATAGAGAGATCCTTGCCAGCAAGGATTACGTAGTGAGATCCTGTCTCAACAAACAAACAAACATCAGCAGAAAGCCACGGAACCCCTGCTTGTGTGACCTTACATTCCCATCTTCTCTCTGCTCCCTTCTTCAGCTTGAAGGACTGCTACTGTGCCTTCTGTCTCGGGATCTATCTGAGCTGGGCATGTCTTCCTAATAGAATCATACAGTGTGCAGTCTTCTATGTCTGACTTTGTTTATCCTTTAGCATAATGTTTTCAGGATTCACTCATTTCATTGCAGGAATTAGTACTTCATGCCTTTCTATGCTGGGATAATTATTCCATTGTATGTATGTACCAACCACATTTTATTTGACCATTTGTTAGTTGATATACATTTGGTTACTTGTACCTTTTTTTTTCATTTTATTTTATGTGTATGATATTGCCTGGATGTGTGTAAGTGCATCTCATGTCATGCAGTGCCCTCAGAGGTCAGAAGAGGCCTTCTCCCCTGGAATTGGAGTTATGGACGGTTGTTAGCCACCATGTGGGTACTGGGAACTGAACCTGGATCTGGAAGAGCAGCCAGTGCCTTAATGGCTGAGTTCTCTCTCCAGCCCCACTTGTACTTCTTTTTCAAGTATTAGGAATATTGCTTTTTGACTGTACAGGATTTGTGTAGACATCTATTTTTTGGTTCTTGGGACTGCTACCACAGTGGAATTGCTGAATTAATTATATAGTAGCTCCATATTTATTGAACATTTTGAGTAAATGCTATACATTTTCATCATTTCATGATGGCTGTGCTATCTTACAGCTCTATCAACAGTGTTTGAGGAATCTGGTTTCTCTACTTTTTAAAAATTAATTTATTTGTTGTGTGTGTATGTATTCCATAGCATGTGTTTACCTCACCCAGCATGTGTGGAGGTCAGACGACAGCCTTCAGGAGTTGGTTCTCTCCTTCCACCATGTGGGTCCTGGGGATGGAGCTGGGGTTGTTAGGTTTGGTGGCAGTCACCTTTTTCCATTGAGTCTAGTTTCTCTACACTTTTGCCCATAGTTTTTAGATTGTAACCATCCTAGTTGTCACCAACTTAGTTGCTCTGACATAGAACCTCATTCTGTACTTTGTTTCTTTCTTTTCTTTTTTCTTTCCTTGAGATGAGGTCTTTCTGTGTTGCCCATGCTAGTTTTGAGCTCTGGACTCAAGGGATCCTCTTCCTCTAGCCCTCTAGGTGCTGAGAATCTACGTGTAGGCTGTCATGGCAGTGCTCATTGTGGTTTTGGTGTTGTGTTTACCTAATGGTAGTGATATTGTACATTTTTTCATGCACTTGTTTGTTTGTTTGGAGACAGAGATGCCCTGGAGCCCCAGCTGGCCTCATCATAGTGATCTGCCACCCTCTGCCTTCTGATTTCATATGTTTGTTTACCATTTGTCTATCTTTGGGAAAATAACAGTTCAAGACTCCTCCCCGTAGTTAGCATCAAAGTAAGGGTCTTTGGAAACAATATAATTTTATTCAGAAGGGATGTTCAGTTTTCAAACGTAAAATGATGACCACCTCTAGTTGAAAATAAAAGGTTGTTTGTAGAAATGGGGCACTTGCTTAAAAGGATGACCTTATATTAAGTTTTATTTACTTTTAGTTTTTTGAAACAGCTCAGACTGGCCTCAATTTCACTATATAATTGAAACTGGCCTTAAATTCTTGATCCTTTTTCCTCCCAAGTGCTGGGATTACATAGACATGCTACCATATTGTGCTCAATATTTTTTTCAAATACTAATGAGTTTATTTATTTTAGTGATAGATACAGGGTCTCAAGCTGGCCTTAAATCCTGGTCCTCTATCTCCTAAGTGCTGGGATTATGGGTATATGCCACCATACCTGACCTCCCTCTCGTTTAAATATTGTATGTGGCTTTATTAGCAAAATATTTCATTATTCTAATTTGTATAAGATGAATAGCAGCAGTGTTTTGAGGCATCCAAAAAGATGGGAGTGTCAAAAAAGAAGGAATAATGTGTGCTAAATGGTTACTAGAAAGCAATTTAGGCAAACACTGGCAGAGATTTTGATTTCTCAGCATTGTAAAGACCAAGCTTTTTGGACTCTATAGTTTCATAGCTCTAAAGTCACGTAAAAAACCAGTTACTTGCAGAGTCTGAGGATTGCCTGACTCTAGTCTCTTACATAAAAAAGGAGATACAGTTGAACTTCCAGGTTAATTAAAAAATTGTTTTTAAAATTTTATTTAAACATGGTGGCACATACCTTTGATCCCAGCACTCAGGAAACAGAGGCAGGTGGATTTCTTAAGTTCTAGGCTACCTGGGGCCACAGGGAGATGCTGTGTGCCACCTCCCCATCCCCCCAAAATGTATCGATAAGGCCTCACTATGCAACTGTAGCTGGCCTGGAACTCACTATATAAAC
>NW_008347101.1:0-400 GCF_000622305.1 Nannospalax galili
GAACAAAATAAAGTCATAAATCAGTGCATTTGACAAATACATTGTTGGGGACAGCAGGTTAGCAGATTACAGAAAGGCAAACCGCCTTGTTTTTTAGATGCTTTCATTGGATTTGGATCCTTGGGAGGTGGTGGTACATTAAATGAATCCATTGCAAGTATTATGTAATATTCAAAATGATGTGAGTTCAGCTGATAAATGACTTGTATATAATTTTGGCTATTTATCTACTACAGTCCAGTTCTTCCTAATCCTGGATGTTCTAACAAGTCAATCAGTCTACAGAATCTTATGCCTAGACATGGCTTTGAGGGCATGGTAGATCATAAGGTAATAAACACACATGGTGTGCCTGGCAGTACATCAGCAGTACATGGCCTTCCTTGTATTTTGCATCTCA
>NW_008347102.1:0-565 GCF_000622305.1 Nannospalax galili
ATTTTTATGGGGCTTTTGGCTACTCTAACATTGCCCCCTCTGAAGAGGTAAACTTACAACCTTTCGAGGATTAGATACAAGCTCCCAAATACTTTCGACATCTTTGGGCTTTGGAACAGAGTACGTTGCTAAGAGGCCCAAGGACATTGTGAGTTTTAGACAAGAAACTGGCTACTTTTCTTTGGTTTTATTTATTTTTATAGGGCTTTTGGCTACTCTAACAGTCCTCCTTCTAAGAGGTAACCCTAAAATCTTTTAAGGATTAGATACAAGCTCCTAAAAACTTTTGAGATTTTTGGCCTTTGGAACAGAGTATGTTGCTAACAGGCCTAAGGACATTTTGACTTTTAGCCAAGAAACTAGAAGACTCCCAAATCAGCATAACTCATCTCTAAGGGGAAAAGAAAGTCTTTGAATTGTGAATAGGAGATGTGAAGGAGAAGTAAAGGCAAGAGTATTTTTAGAGAGTCACTAACCCTAAAAGACATTGGAAATTATAGCTATGTGAAAAAACAAAATGACTCTTCTAAAGATATTGAGATAGCTAGATCAACTGTTACTTTAC
>NW_008347103.1:0-1540 GCF_000622305.1 Nannospalax galili
AATGTCCTTGGGCCTGTTAGCAATGTACTCTGTTCCAAGGCCAACAATGTCGAAAGTATTTGGGAACTTGTCTCTAATCCTTAAAAAATTTTACGGTTCCCTCTTCATAGGGGGGAGTGTTGGAGGGGAGGGAGTGGGCATGGATTTGATCAAAACACCTTATATGCATGTATGAACTTCTCAATAAAGTTTTTACAAAAATTTAAAAAAGTGTGTTAAACATGAGACATATGAGGCTACTTATAAGACTGCAGACTAAATTATAGAAAGTATATATATACTCTAAAAAGTAAAAGTATAGTAAAATGCAAAAAAGAAAAAACAGATATCTTTCTGAAGATTATGTTCACGAAGAAAAGGAAGGTGTGGTTGTCAGTTTGGAGTGACAGCATGATGGGATGGAAGATTTCAAGAGAGCTGGAAAAGTATTCTCTCTAGGTATGTCCAGCAGGGTATTTTTGGAAAACATTGGAATGTGGGTCAGGGATTTAAGTAAAGGACACTACTCTTAATGTGGAGTGGCATCATCTAAGTAGCAGGGGGCCTTATTGAACTGGAAAACAGCTCTTGTAGAGCAAGTGTATTCTGCTGATGCCCTTGGATTTCAGACTCCAGATTCTTCAGCCGTTGGACTTCCACAGGAGACTCTCAAGGAGCACTTTGACCTAAGACTGGTGCCTGCACCATTGGTCTCCCTGGGTCTGAGGCATCCTACTTTGTTCTACTGAATCAGTCTAAACCTTTTCTGATAGCATGTGGAGGGCTTTATTGTGGAGTATAGGAAGAGTATTTGGGGATAGCTTTGCTTAAAGGCATAGGGTGATCATGTATCCATATTTTCCTTGAGTAGTTCTGGTATATATGCATATGGATACAGGGATATTATTAAAGTCCATTGGTTTATATCATAAATTATGTGATTATTTCTTAGAGGAATATTTACAGTTTGTATTATAATTAATCATTTCTATGGTACACATAATCTTCAGAAAGATATGTGCTCTTTTTATTAACCAGTACATTGATGTGTCTCTGACTTTATAATGCATGAAATGATGTCATTCAACTAGAGATGATGGGATGCCACATGGACAGTCCTTCTGACAGTGATCCTTCAGGATCCTTCAGGATCCTTGGCTCATTTTTCCAACCGTAGCTTCAATCCTGTTTGCACATATGCCTCAACATCTGCATGCATTAAAATTTTTATGATTCCATTATCTATTATGCCTTCTTCCAGAAGATCTTTCTGTCTCTTACCTCCCTATTGAATTTAAAAAATTACTCTTAATTTGTGTGTGCGTGCGCACATGCCCACACATGTGCATGTGCATATATAAGCATGTGGAGGTCACAGGACAAGCTGTAGGAACTGTTTCTCTCCTTCTACCATATATGTCTCAGGAATTTAACTCAAGCCATCTGACTTGGTGGCAACAACCTTTGTCTCTGGCTTTCTGAATGGTAGAAATACATACATATACATATTTATATATATGCAGTTTTTGTAAAATGACTTTGTATTATTTTATAAAACACA
>NW_008347104.1:0-477 GCF_000622305.1 Nannospalax galili
AAAACAGTGCACCAAGAGATAACTGTCAAATGCTGATGGTAAACAAAAGACGGAATCACCGAGTATGATGGCGCACCCCTTTGATCCCAGCACTTCACAGAGGCAGAGGCGGGTGGATCTCTGTGAGTTTGAGGCCAGCCTGGTCTCCAAAGCAAATCCAGGCCAGCTGTGGCTACAGGGAAAACCTGTCTCAAAAAACCAAAAAAATAAAGAAGACAGAATCATGTACTCAGCACTGCCAAGGAGAACAAAATAGCATGAAGAGTATGTTTGGGAGGAAAACACAGGAAAAGGATGGGGACCAAAGGACTAATGGCACTGTCTCAAGAATTTGGTCAAAGTTGACGTTTCTGCCCACTTGAAGGGCAGAGAGGGGCCCCAGCAGAGCTCATCCCAAGCAGAGTGGAGCCACCCACAAATGGTGGGTGCCGCTTAGCCCTGCAAGCTCTTCTGTGCTACTTGCTATGGCGTGCCTGG
>NW_008347105.1:0-1810 GCF_000622305.1 Nannospalax galili
TACATGAAGCCCCTCCCTAGTCCCAGTGGCAGACCTCTCTGCACTTCTCTAGGGTAAGGCTGAAACCTTAGCAGACTGATCTGGCCTCCACCTGGGGTAGGGGTTGAAAACTCAGCAGACTGCCTGAGAGTGCTGAATTTGAGCCTCCCTTTAGGGAGCTTCCAATAGTGTTCTCTGAGTACCTGCTAGTAGGGGTCCAAACATTAGAAGGAAAGCTTGAGTGTATCTGGCTGGAGCCTGACTTGGGCCTCTGTGGGAGCTCCTGAGTAGCTGTTCTGAAGCCATCAGCTCCCTCCAAAATAAAATCTGAGAGAACCTGAAACCCAGACCAACCTGCTCTACATACACAATAAGAAAACAATCAAAGCACACCAATAATAAAAACAGAAACAAACTTCAATTCACCAAAAAAGGCTTGAGTTTCATATCAGAATCATGAACAACAAAAGAACTCCACATGTCAAAATCACAATGAAAAAATAATAAAATGGAAAACAAAAGCAGTATGTTCCCACCAAACTCCACCAGTCCTGTAGAGGAGTTCTATGAGGAGAACCTCATAGAGATAACCCAGGACACAGTATTTAAAAGAACAATCATACACATGATCAAGGAATTCATAAAAACAACACTATAGGACTTTAAGACACAGATTAACCCCACCTCAGTAATAGGAGGGGACTTCAATACATTGCTGTCTCCATTAGACAGGTCAAGTGGACAAAGAATAAACAGAGAGATGTGTGAATTAAATGATACATCAAATGGACCTAACAGACATCTTCTGAATATTCCACCTAAGCACCAAAGAATACATTTTTTATTCAGCACTCCATGGAACTTTCTCTAAAATTGACCACATACTGGGACACAAAACAAACCTCAACAAATACAAAAAAAATGAAATAATTTCATGCGTTCTATCAGACCACAAACTTAAAATCAACACTGGAAGAATCCCTAGTAATTACATGAACTCATGGAGCTAACACACTTCTGATTGATGAGTGGGTCAAAGGAGAAATTAAGAAAAATGAATTCCTGGAATTCAACGAAAAGGATAATATAACACAATAAAATCTCTGGGACACTTTAAAAGCAGTCTTAAGAGGAAAGTTTATTCCTCTAAGTGCCTACATTAAAAAAACCAGAGCCAAAATAAATAACTCAATATTTCAGCTCAAGGCTCTGGAAAGGCAAGAACAAATGAAATGCAAACCCAGCAGAAGAGAAGAAATAACAAAAACTGGAGCAGAAATTAATGACATAGACATAAAGAAGACAATGAAAAAATCAATAAATCTAAGAAATGGTTCTTTGAAAAGTTAAACAGGAGAGACAGGCCCTTAGCCCACTTAACCAAAAGTAAGAAGGAGCAAATCTAAATAAAAAAAATCAGAGATGAAAGGGGCACAATAACAACAGATACCCAAAGGATCCTGAACATTATAAGGGAATACTTTAAAAACCTATACTCTTTTAAATACTAAAAAGATGGATGGATATTTGAAATCATGGGAACTACCAAAGTTAAACCAAGAAGAGATCAACAGTTTAAACAGACCCATAACATATAAGGAAATTGAAACAGTAACACCAAAACCTCCTGACTAAGAAAGCCCAGGCCCAGATGGATTTACAGCAGAATATTACCAGACATTTAAAGAAGACCTACAATCAATACTACTTAAATTATTCAAAAAGATAGAAAGCAGAGGGAGAACTCCCAAATTCTTTATATGAAGCCAGCATCACTCTAATACCCAAACCAGGTAAAGACACAATCAAAAAAGAAAAGTATAGACCAATA
>NW_008347105.1:1830-2277 GCF_000622305.1 Nannospalax galili
AATTCTCAACAAAGCACTTGCAAACCTCACTCAGGCACACATCAAAAAGATCATCCACCGTGATCAAGTTGGCTTTGTTCCAGAGATGCAGGGGTGGTTCAGTATACATAAGTCAATAAATGTCATAAATTATACAAATGGATTCAAAGGCAAAAATCTACATTGTCATCTCAATAGATGCAGAAAATGCCATTGACAAAAATTCATCATGTATTCATGATAAAAGTCCTAAAGGGAAGCATTCATAATAAAATTCTAAAGGGAATTGGATTGGAGTGAACATGCCTCAGCATAATTAAAGCTCTATACATCAAATACACAGCCAACATCAGTCTAAATGGAAAAAAAAAAACCTGGAAGCATTATCATTAAAATCATGAACCAGCCAAGGCTGTTCACTATCTCTACTCCTTTTTGATATTGTGTTTGAAGCTTTTGCTAGAGCAG
>NW_008347105.1:2578-3374 GCF_000622305.1 Nannospalax galili
TGGAATACAGACTGGAATCGCTAAGAGTATAGAATCACGGAAGCAGAGAGACCAGGGACCAGGCAAACCATCTACTTGTTTTTCCTATTCAAAACTTAGAAACTTTTCATTAACTGAAAACCTCTTTGCTAACTGACTTGCCCCTGGTTTGGTGTAATTATGGTTATTGTCTTTGCCCCTGGCGTGATGTAATTGTGGTTTTAAACTTTATAGATCCTGCTCTGCCTCTCCTCAAGGTGGAGCATTCTTTTTGGTGATAGCCTTTCTTGACCACTGGCTATTATTAAAGGACTCTTAATTCAACCATCACTATATGGCATTCCTTTGTGCCTTGAATTTAGCATTATATTTTTTGAGGCCCCAGTGATATAGCCATTCAAGGGACTCAACCTTGTTCTCGATCTCCCCGGCTTTATGAATTATTGCAGGGAGGGGACTCCTGAGATCCAGGGTTGTACCTCAGGTCAGGAACAGGGCCATGGGGGCCGTGCAGCAAGCTAACCCTTTACCTTCTGAGAAGCTTCAGGTCCTGACTGCTCCTGCGAATTGAACACTTTTCACTGGAATCTTCTAATGGGAATCAGGAGACGTCCCAAAAGCCCACAAATCTATGCAAAACCAAGGTTTATTGGCCCTCGTTCTATAAAGAGAAGCCCTTGGGATGAACGCGACAAGGTTCAGGACCTCTTATCCTGACTCAGAACTGCTTCAGTATATGGATGGCCTCTGGTTAGGTGCTGCTGACCCAGTCACCTGCTTACAAGACAGGCCTAAAACCTATTCCAGTTGCTCCAGC
>NW_008347106.1:0-592 GCF_000622305.1 Nannospalax galili
ATAAAAATAGTAAATAAAATATTTTTTTAAAAAACAAATTAGGTTTTTAAAATTTTTAATATTTTTATTTTATGTGCATGAGTATATTGCCTGCATGTGTGTGTAAGTGCACACATGTCCTTCAGTGCCTGCAGGGTCAGAGAGGGTTTCAGATCCCCTGCAACTGGAGTTATGGACAGATGCCATGTGGGTGCTGGGAATCGAACTTGGTCCTCTGCAAGAACAGCCAGTGCTCTCAACCACTAAGCCATCTTTCCAGCACTGATATATTTATTTGGGGATGGTGAGATGGCCCAGGGGGATCCACATGGTAGAAACAGAGAACATACTCCTACAAATTGTCCTTGCCCTCCACATGTGGCAGGCAGTGCACACACATGCACACACGCACGTGCGCACACACACACGCACGCATGCACACATATGTGTAAAAAGTAAAAATAAATGTTTGTTTTGACTTTCTTTTGTTGTTGTTTTGAGACAGAGCCTAGCTGCATAGCCTAGGCTGCCCTGGAACTTGAACTCCTGGTTCTCCTGTCTGCTTAAGTGCTGAGATTTTACTTCTGCACCACTATGCTTGATTCTTTTTATT
>NW_008347107.1:0-469 GCF_000622305.1 Nannospalax galili
TTATATCCTTTTTAAAAAATAATGCACTAAATCTAATTAGTGTTACCTGTATGCGCATGGGTGGAGGGTGGGCACCCCACCACGTGGAAACCCTACGGACAGTCACACTGCCAAGGAAGACTGGCCTTTCCCAGCAGCTGTCAGTTGCCAGCAGTTCCTCAGTCAGGGGTGGGACCTCCTGAGCTCCTCCGTCATCCATGTTGGAATTTTAGCTGACTTGATCTTGTGTAGATCTTGAACAAATAAGCACAACAGCAGTGAGTTCCATCCTTGTGACTGCCATGACACATCGGTGTGACCACTGTGCCACATCCAGAAGACAGATTTCCCAGCAACCCTCCCATCCTCTGGCTCTTGGAGTCCCTCTTCCTCCTCTTTCTGGATGTTCTTGTGGGGGAGTGGTTGATAAACACATCCAGTGTAGGGATGAGAACAGACAGCCACTTATTCTCAGCACTTTAACCAGTTA
>NW_008347108.1:0-2571 GCF_000622305.1 Nannospalax galili
GGAGGCACCACCAGTTCATGGCAGCTCAGCTGGACTAAGCTCAGGGAAGGGGAAAAACCCCAGCGGCAGCAAAGCAAGACTCAAGTATTTTAGATCTGGCCAGAGCTCCATGTCTGCAGCGTTCCCCATCTGGCCTTCCTCCGGTGCTTCCCCTTGCTCCCAGGCCTGCCCTATAGGGCTGCAAGTCCCCTGCAGCACAAGCTCACTATGAGCTAACTCTCCAAGCACTGCTGAAGTCAGGCCACCTGCAGGGGGGGGGAAGAAGACAGCTCTGCCTGCTGGCCTCGGCTCCTGAAGAAAACAAGACGAGGCAGGGAAAACATACTGTTCCCTGCAATCTGATCACCTTAGTGCAAACCTCTGACTTGCACACCCTGGCACGCCAAGACCCAGAGGCAAAACTGATTAGACCAGGCAGGAAAGAGGAGCTGGTGAGTCTTTGGACAGATGAGAAACACCTTGTGAGGAAGGGGGTTATGCCAGGTTGTAAGAGGCAGCTCCGTTGGAGGCTGGGTGGGTGTGGGGCAGAGGCTGCCCCCAGGAGGGGGCCGAAGAAAGATACATAATGCTCTGTTTGTACCCCGAGAGTCCAGCTCCTGGGGTGGCCTCTGGCAACTGCTGAGGCCTCACAGTGACCAACAAAGGCTCTGGGACAAAAGGGTCTCTGGCCAGAGCGGCTGCTGGCTTTATAGGCCAAGAGCTTCACTTCCAGGGACACCGGGAACAACCAGGAAGTAGGCTGGGGGCTGAGAAGGGACCCTGAATGGAGCTTCCTAGGAAGGACGCTAAAGCAGCAGGCTGGGCATCTGCGGGGCGCCAGGCACAATGCTAGGCTCTTACATATTTCATGGAAGTAGGAGCCATGGTATGGAATTTTCACTCAATCAGAAAAAGGGAAACAAATAACTTTCCCGCTTCCCAGGTCAGTGACACCTAGAATTGCCTAATATCATGCACACCAGCACCATTTGTTTAAAAAGTTAAACAGAAGGCAGCTGGGAAGTGTGTCACTGGGAAAACAGAACACGCACTTTAGCTTTTGGCTCAAACAACGATGTTCAGGGGTGTGAAGACCAAAGTACACTTTCATACCTTTGCCTCCCAGTTACCACCTATCGCGCTTCTGGGAGACCCCTTCCCTAGTGGGCTCTGGTCATACCTGTAGTCTCCATTTCCTGCAGCCTCTACTCTAGCGCCACCTTGTGGCAAAGCTTGCTAATGTACTGATGTCCTGCCAGGGATTTCTGGCTCTATACATCAAGTCAGGGCCTACCTGTGCTTTTGCTCTGCCTGATCTGTATACATCAGCCCTCTTCAAACGTTTCCATAGGCTTTAGCAAGATTCTGCTGCTTCGTCTCCCTAAGGCACCTCCAGTGTTTTCAGATAAATCTCCCTTCCTGTTTCCCATACATTCATGTTCTTGTTTGAAGTTTTTCTAGCTTTCTTTCTTTTCTTCTTAATTATGAAATTAATAATCTCTGTTTATCTTTTCTGTTGTCTTATTCCCTGTAGCTTTTTGTGCCATATCCAAGAAATCATTGTCAATCCACAAGATTTCTCTTTAAATTTATTTGTGTGTGTGTGTGTGTGTGTGTGTATGCTGGCATGCTCATGCCATGTTGCTTATGGAGGTCAGAGTTCAGCTCTCGTAGTTAGTTCTCTCCTGCCACCTTGTGGGATCCAGGGATTGAACTCAGGTCACTGGGCCTCTTGGACTCCTGCTTCCCGTTTCCTAGAGGATCTTTTAACCTTCCTCCCCACAAACATTTGTAACATGTTTCTGGAAGCTTGTTTTGGCCCTATGTGAGTACACAATGTTGACTCTCACTCAGTTCATGTTTCCCATTGGTAATCAGGATCCACCACCAAGAACTGGGTCTGGGCACGTGGATTGAATTCAGTCATGCGGCAAGTTCCTTGCTCACCTTAGAGCCCTCCTTGAGAATGCAGAGGAGTCCCTTTGTTCTGGTTTTGACCAAGATGTTCAGTCCCCAAATCGAATTTTAATTCTTAGAGCCTGACCAAACACAGTAGGAAAGTTGGTCTTAGGGCCAATAGACATTGAAGGCAATCTTAAGTGAGAAGAGAGCTTTCTCAGAGTGGCAGGTACGGCTGCATTGGGAAGGGTAAATGTTCATTGCAAGGCAGAAGGGGCACCAAGGTCAGTACAGAGGGGCAGGGTCCGGCCAAGGCGATGAAAAGAACAAGAGGTCTGAGAGAGAGGTGAGGTCCTGTTAGAGACAGACACTGCAGCTCCTTAGTTCAAGGCTTCTAATCCCTTTCCACTGTTGTACTGTAGAGTGTGTTATGATTTCAAAGTGAAATGTCCCCTGTGGGCTAATGTATTTGAACTTAGTCCCCTGCTGGTGGCACTGTTTTGAGAAGTCGAGGAAGGTTTTAGATATTTGGTATAGTTGCAAAGGCCTGCCTGGCTCTGGTTCTCCTCGATCACTCAGATGTTATACAAATTATGTCTCTAGCTTCTGCTGCCAAGGAGTCACCCAGTGCCATCCCTTCTCCACCTTGGTAGATTATCTCCCCAATAAATCATCCCAAATAAAAATATCCCA
>NW_008347109.1:0-803 GCF_000622305.1 Nannospalax galili
CAAGTGTGTATACTATAGACCTCTAGTAATGAAAATGACATGCCACTAACACAAAAATCAACACACTGATAAATGGAATAGAGTTGAGGACCCAGATTTAAGTCCATGCAGTTACACGTACTTGATTTTTTTTTACTAAGGGTTCCCAAACACACCTTGAACAGAAGACAGCATTTACAGTGTATGGTGCTGGTCAAACGGGATAGCTATATATAGGAGAATAAAATTAGATATCTATATGTCACCATGATCAAGATTCAATTCCAGGTGGATCAAGGACTTCCTCATAAGACCTGATACCCTGAAACTGATAGAGGGGAGTGTTGTGAATGCAGTGGAACTTAAAGTCACAGGAACAGAATTTCTGAAGAAGAGTGCAGGCATTAAGTTCAGCAATCCACAAATAGGACCTCATGGAACTAAAAAGCTCCTATACAGAAGACTAAATCGTTATTTGAATGAAGAGGCAACCTATTGAATAGGAAGAAACTTTATGTGCAAAACTTCTGACAGAGGGTTAATATCTAGAATAAACAAACAACTAAAAATTCATAATATTAAACCACCCAATTAAAACTTGGGGCAAGGCACTAAGCAGAGAATTCTCAAAAATGAAACTCAAAAGAATAAGAAATATGTTTATTACTTTTAGTATGGTAGTGACACTTTCATCTTGTGGGGGATCAACAGCTGTTGAACTGGAATTAAGGTCCACTCAATGGGAGGGAACTCATGTGAAGTAGTACAAACATGGTCAAATATATAGCTGGAGATGTCAGATCCTAGAGAAAAACTACTTATGC
>NW_008347110.1:0-838 GCF_000622305.1 Nannospalax galili
GAACACATGCTTGACTTTGTGCAATGGCACCTGCAGTCAAGGATGTCTACACGGTGTAAAACTGCACAGACATGGGTGTTGAGGCAAATGAAGGAACCTGGTGTCCTGGACCCCAGAATCAATAAGAAAACAACACTCTAGCCACAGGTCTCACATGCTTAGCCAGTTTCCTTCTTAGCAAAGACATTCTCTGTTTTAAAATACCAAGCCAAGAGGTATTAAAGCTTTCACAGGACTGTCTGCACTGAGTCATGGTCTTTGTTCTATTTATGTAAGCCAGGTCAGTAAATACAGAGTTGGACAAGAACGCAGGACCTCTGTTCCCCCCACAGTAAGCGTCCTGGTACCCTACCCCTGAGATTCTAATTAAATGTTGTGACTTTCCCTTCACGCTGCCCTGGACCTCTTCCAGGATTCTCTGAACTCCTGTTGTCTCCTGGGTTCTCCTGGTCAGAGCAGACGTAAGGATGGGAAGCAGCTCAGCTCTCTCTTTGTTCCTTTCTTAGAAAAATGCAGTGGATTCGGTCCTGTATATAAGGAGGAAGAATCGAGTGTGGGAACTGTACTGCTGGGAGGCACAGAGAACTCCCCAGGCTCTACTGAATTAGGCAGAGGCTGACACTGAGGTGAGTCCTGCAAAAAAGCAACATTTGGTGTAAGAAATCACTAACGCAAACAAAATGAATGAACTGGGGAGTCTTCCAAGGACCCTGTGGGATTCTAAGCTTTGCAGCAGGAAGGGACAGTGCAGCTGCTTCATGCACTCTGTGAAGGGTTGCTTTCAAACGGCAGAGCAGCATTCTTAGTCATGCACATTTTGTGTATTTATAAATACAGC
>NW_008347111.1:0-865 GCF_000622305.1 Nannospalax galili
GAGAGCCCAGAAAAGATATTCTTCCATTATGTGGAACTTGAGCAGTTAAGAGACATCTTGAGCAGTGGAGCTAGGTGTGGTCTGCCTTCATTTAACCTAGAAAGCTGAAAAATAATATATTCACTCTCAAGGGCTCAGGACATTTTAATTTCTTGGGACACAAGTGCAATAGTGTAATATAATCAAATGTCCATCATTTCATGGATTTTAGCATGATGCCAGTTATACATCAAGCACTACAACATTGACTATTAATCAGGGAGACTGATATTTTATAAATCATGAACAATATATTGCACTTGCATTTCGTCTTTACTCAAAAAGCTGCATCTTTTGTAATATATTTTATTGCTTAGAATTTATAGGGCCATTTCTCTGCATGGGTTATGAACGTGAATCATAATGTCTGACTTCAATCATCAAAGGGCAAAGACTTCAGGTGAGGATTTGCCAAGCTCGTTTGGACTGCTGTGCTCCTCTTAGCTTTGGTTCTTTCCCTTCCAGTCTGTTCTACACTTAACCATTAGATTTATCTTCCTAAATTCCAATTATTTCCCCTCATTTACAGAATCAGAAACATTCATCTGCTCCCTACTTCTAATGCATCATGTTTAAAACCTCAAGTCTGGCACTGATGGTTTAGAAAGCCTACAGCTTATATTCAGTAGACACAGAGAGCAATGTTAGATTTATTTTTTAGGAAACTTACTTGTGGTCTTGTAATGTCAAAGCTCAGGTCTACTAAGTTCTTAAATCAACACGCTATTGACTCGTTAAAAAAAGATGTTTTCCCCACTTGGAGCTGCTGTTTTAGCAAATAACATTATAGGCCTATGGCTATGCCAACTGTAATCTTGTTAGTTCT
>NW_008347112.1:0-671 GCF_000622305.1 Nannospalax galili
GCTTATCTGACGCAGGGAGCCAGAGAAGTATGTGGGAGAATCCAGAGTCAGGAACTCCAGCAAAGTCATGAAGGACGAATGTCCCCAGCCTTGGACAGGGGACATGGTTTCCCAGGCCTCAGTTTCCCCATCTGAGAAAGACGATGGAGATGGACCCTAGACTAGAAAGGTGAGCTAGAAATGAAGAGGTCCTAGGTTTGGAGGCTGGTGGCCATCAGTCTTGGCTGTTCCATTCATTCCCTGGGCAAACCCCCTTTTGAGCCCCTCTCAGATTTGCCCCCGGCCCTGCCTCCTGGCCCTCCCTGTCAGTCACCCTGCAGTGGATGGGGACAGTGGACACAGGGGTGGAAGGGGGCGGGGCATGGTGCATGGGCAAGGTAAGTGCCTGGCAGAACCCCACCATCCATCATGCCAGGAGACAAGCCCTCGGCAGAGCATGGGGTCCGCTGGCGTGTTCTCATCTAGTGGACACATTAGTGACACCTTGCTTTGATTCGATGTCCACATCCTTGTCCACAACTGCACCCTGCCTTATGGAGAGCTGAGGCCACGTCTCCAGAGGCCACGTCTCCAGGGCAGGAATCCTGTCCGCCCCTTGTCATCCGTGGTGTTTTCCTGTTTCCTGGTCGTGGTTTGAACCCTGAATGTCTGCCACGGCTCAGTGGTTGAAC
>NW_008347113.1:0-411 GCF_000622305.1 Nannospalax galili
GCATAGATCTGGCTATTGCCTTGACCCCATACCTCCCGGACTCCCTGGACCTGGAGGTGGACACTGCCTCTGCGCCCACTTCCAATTAGAAAGGAGCCCTTTTGCCTATATCTCAGGATACTCTCCTAGAGCTACCATGCCGAGGAATTACCCTGCCACAATACCCATGGAAGGAGTTGCTCTCTCTCCCCCACCCAGTAACCATCCCACCTCTTCCCCTGCTAACGTGCTCCTCCCTTCTACGCCACCCTCCTTAAAGCCTCACCTGCCTTTGTCCGCATTTCCAGTTAACGTTTGCCACGATGAGGCAGTGTCCATGGTTTCCCACCCCACTTGCTGAACTCGTTTTAATCCAGAAGGCAGCTGAGCAATCAGGCCCTGATGCTACATACTTCGAACAGATTCTTCGCC
>NW_008347114.1:0-1243 GCF_000622305.1 Nannospalax galili
CATTTTATTCTTAGGCTTTTTTGTAGTTCTTTTCTTTCTCTTCTTTTTTTTAAATTTTTTATTTTTTTATTTTATTTTGTGTGTATGCATATATTGCGTGTGTGTAGGTAAGTGCACCTGTGTCATGCACTGCCCGTGGAGGTCAGAAGAGGCTGTCAGATCCCCTAGGACTGGAGTTACGGACAGTTGTTAGCTGCCATGTGGGTGCTGAGATTCAAACCCAGGTCTTCTGCAAGAACAACCAGTGTTCTTATCTGTGCAGCCCCCTCTTTTCTTTTTTTAATATAAAGTGAAAATTTCTACTTGACCACATTTTGCTAATTTTATATAGGTAATAACGTTAGTCATTCTCAGGTCACTCAAGAATAAAAATAGGGCTGTGGATGTGGCCAGAAGTAGAGCACTTGCCCAACAGTCTTTACAAGAATTTTATGTTTGGTTAAGCTTTAAAACTTTTTAGTAGCTGGGCATGGTGGCACACACCTTTAATCCTAGCACTAGAGGAGCAGGGGCAGGTGGATCTCTGTGAGTTTGAGGCCAGCCTGGACTACATAGGGAGCTCTAAGCCAGCCAGGGCTACACAGTGAGACCCTGCCTTTAAAGAAACCTGTGATCTCTACTGAAACACAGCAAGGCAAATGCTCCTTTGGTTCTCCCACTTTGTCCTTATCCTGTTTCTGTCTGCAGAGTCCCAGGAATATTGTGTTTACAATTATGTAGCCACTTGACATTGGGACAGAAGAAATCAATGTGTTTCCTATTCTTTTTTTTACCATGAATTTATGTGTTTTATTGGTGATTATTTTCCTTTCTGTTTTCTTTATAGATATAATCAAGAACTAAAAGCAAAAGGTATCAAGCAAGAGAGTTCCTGATCCCTGGAAAAATCTAGATGTGGACATAAGCATTGGGACCTAGTTTTTATGATTATTGATAAAGTGATGCTAACTGTGCTAATACCATTTGAAAGGAACAACAAAAAAATCTAACTGTAATAGATAGTACTTGACTCTGCAGAATAAAGCAAACTTTTATTAACAGTCTCTCTTTACATATGATTTAAGGAACCTGTCTGTGGATCCCACTAGCATTTGTTTCTACCATTTGTCCATAATAAATCGTACTTGATCATACATACCCCCAGTTTCATGTTTAATTAACCAAGTGTGTATATATAGGAACAAACAAAAGTAAATGGAAAACTAAAAAGATAGCTGGGCTTGGTGGTGTGCGTATGCCCTTA
>NW_008347115.1:0-852 GCF_000622305.1 Nannospalax galili
AGTCTAGTCAGCCTGTCTAGTCCAACACTGCACTCCATAGCAAGAGATGAAAAGTGTGACAATAATTTAATTTCCCAAGTCAATATCCCAGATTGACACTTGCTAACACTCTAAGAACATAAGAGAAAATAACATCAGGAATAAAATAAAATTACGCCCAAAGAAGTTAATTCATTTGTTTGAATTCTTCTATTGAAATCTTTATCCAGGCTAATATAAAACTGGCTTTAGTAAATTACAATCAAACACAGATTTAACAAAACTGAGGGAAAGGAAGTCTGCTCTTCAGGCGCCAACACTTACTTCCTCTGAGTTCACGTCCCAGAACACCTTTAAATGCAGACTTGTCATTCTTGTCATTTCTAGCCAGGAGAATGTAGGTAGAAAGTGAGGAACCCATTTCCAGACCTGACTCATACAGACCTCATGAAAAATATGTTTATAATGTAAATATACAAATACTGTTTGATCCAAACATTGCATTACTATTGTGCTGGACAGTTTTAGTTGTCAACTTGACATACCTGGTTAGTGGAAACCTCAGTTAGAGAATTATCTCCATTGATTGGCCTATGGCCATGTCTCTGGGACATTTTCTTGATTGTTGAGTGATGTGTGAGGGCCCAGACCACTGTGGGTGGTGCCACTCCTGGGCAGGTGGACTTGTGTAATACAAGAAAGCAGGCTGAGCACAGGAGAGGGGATCAGGCAGTAAGTAGCATTCATCCATGGTCTGTGCTCCATATTTCTGCCCTGAGTTCCTGCCTTGGTGTCCCTTAATGATGAACTATGCTTATAAGTCAAATAAACCCTTTCCTCTCCAAGTTGGTTTTTGTCAGTGTTTTTATCACA
>NW_008347116.1:0-870 GCF_000622305.1 Nannospalax galili
GGGAAATAGAGTAACTTACAAAGATGGGCACCTGGATCCCCATTCTGCTCTATGGCACAGTGGCCTTCTGTTCCAGATTGTCTTCACACCGCACCTGCAGTCTCCATTTGCTTTCACTCATACCTCATGGGCCTGCCTGAGGGCTTGCCTCAGGTCTGTAAATATCCCCTCTCGCATCCACACAGAGAGACACCTGGGCCAGTTTTTCTGCATCATTTGCTTCCAAGATGTCACCAACACTCCTCCCCTTCATGGTTAACTCTCTGCAGCATGCTCCACCACTCGGAGGAACAACTGCCCCTTGGGACACAACGTTTATGATTGTTCTTTTAAATTCTGTGTCCTTGGTTATCTCTAGGGGGTTCTCCTTGTTGAACTCTTCTAAAAGACTGATGGAGTTTGGTGGGGACATAGTGTTTCGGCCTTCCATTTTATTATTATTTCCTTGTGATATTGGCATGTGAATTTCTTTTTTTTTGTTGTTTATTGATTCTGAAATGAAAATTAAGTTGAAGATTGCTTCTGTATATATTATTGATGTGCCATGGCTGTTTTCTTATTGGTTGTATAAAGCTGGTTGGTCCAGGTTTCAGTTTCTCTCAGGTTTTATTTTGGAGGCAACTGGTAGCTTCAGATCAGGTACTCAGGAGCTCCCACATAAGCCCAAGTCAGGTTCCAGTCATGTACACTCAGGCTTCCTTCCATGGTTTGGATCACTACTAGCAGAAACTCGGAGAAAATTTATTAAATTCAATAAAGGGGGGGATTTGGGACTCTCAGGCATTCTGCTGTCTTCTCATCCCCTACACCAGAGGAAGGCCAGAACAGGCATTCTCTGGTGGTTGGCTGAGACCTGAGCCATTACACAGT
>NW_008347117.1:0-427 GCF_000622305.1 Nannospalax galili
GAGCTCAGGAGAAATTTAATAGACTACACACACTCTCCTAGATTTTTTTTTGTGTGTGAAAGATCCTTCAAGAAAAATACTATGAAAAGTTTGATTTGGTTTTATTTTTTTTCTTTAGCAATTTGCCACAAATAGTGTGTCTTCTATGTGAGGAATTATTTTAATATAATTTTTGAGTCCAGAAGTGCAGCATAGCAGTCAATGGGCTGAAGTCAAGACGTTCATTCACATGTTTCATTTCTATTTGGAAGCTGTGAAACAATCTGTCTCTTGCTATTTACAGCTCCTGTTGGTCTTCTTCACTCTCCAGTTGGGGACCTGTTTGCTCCTTTTATCTAATATAATTAATGTTTCCTTATTAATGTGCATTCATTGCACAAGTATGGGTTTCATAAATGCAATATACTTTAAAAATATGAGTAGTGAT
>NW_008347118.1:0-1141 GCF_000622305.1 Nannospalax galili
GTAAATGGTAAAATTTGTATAAGCCTCAGATGCCTGTAAGATGACTCAGGGTCATGACCAGATCCAAAACACACAGCCCTGGAGGCTCAAAAGTAGTGGCTAAGCAGGACTTCCTGTGTCTTTTTAGAGCCCTGCCTGCCTCTAGGAACATAAACCCAGCTACAGCTACAGGGAGACCCTGTCTCAAAAAGACCAAAAAAAAAAAAAAAAATTGAAATACAGGGAAGGTGTTTAAAAGTCAAAACCTCTTCTAGTCTATAAATTTGAAACCCTTGCCAACTTCAGACTAAACTCACAACTTCAAACCCAAAACTCTAGACACCAACACACCCCTCTGTTTTTACACATATGCATTCAGGTGAGGGGCACTAGGGTCATATCTGGGAATGGTTACCCCCTAGAACCTTAGAACCAGAGCTTAGCTGTTGCTGAATGAATTTTAATTCTTCCTTTCCCACCTTGTTCATTTAGCTCTTGTAAGTCCAGATGCAGAGAATTAAACATAATCACAAATTTACAATACCTTTTAAAAATATTTTTATTGAGCTTCTGTAATTTCATTCAACAGTTCTTAATCAAGTTTAGACCCCTCCGTCATCCATGCCACCCCCACTCCCCCAAACCTCATGTATTTCACCATACACGTTAAGTCCTATCCATTCCTGTTGCAACCATCACCTCAGTTCTTAGGAAGACAGAGTGGAGCACAAAGAAGAGAAGGATGTGGTTTAAGTTGTGATTGGAGATGACAAAAACTGTTACCCTGGGGGAGAATTAAGCTGGACATGGATTCTGATTTCCATCAGGGATGGCTCCTCATTTTGGGAAACAAGGAGGAAAAACCTGATTGCCTTGATTTTCCTGGTATTCCATCTACTTAAACTTCTGGTTGTCATAGATAGCCACCGCAGTGATAAGTGTCAGGACAACCCCAAGTGTGACTCCAGAATCTGATTCTGCAGATAAACTACTGTGCAGTTCTATCTCTTCTGAAGCCTTCCGCGGGCTCTTTAATCCAGGATCTGGCAGTCTAATTCATGATAGGTCAATATTCAGATGTGGTGGCAGCCTCACTCATGAGGGGTAGATGGGTGTAAGGTGGGAGCCTAACAGGGTGCAGGGATCCTTTTGTAAAGATTCC
>NW_008347119.1:0-3026 GCF_000622305.1 Nannospalax galili
CAGATGGAAGTGTCACCTGCCCCCTCTGATATGAATATGGTCGTGTCACCTTCCCTGTTTGACGTGCACATGGTAGTGTCACCTGCCTTCTCTGCCGTAAATATGGTCGGTCAGCTGCTCCCCCTCACCTGCAGATTGTCATGTGACATGCTCCTCTGACTTGCAGATGGTCGTGTCACCTGCCTCTCTGACGGACACATGGTCATGTCACCTGCCCCCTCTGACATGCACGTATTCGTGTATACACCCGTCTCTGACGTGCACATGGTCGTGTCACCTGCCCTCTTTCTGACATGCACATGGTCGTGTCACCTGCCCTGTCTGACGTGCACATGGTCGTGTCACCTGCCCCGTCAGACTTGAAGATGGTCGTGTCACCTGCCCCCTCTGACGTGAAGATGGTCATGTCACCTACCCTCTCTGACATGCAGATGGTCCTGTCACCTGCTCCCTCTGACGTGCAGAAGGTCGTGTCACCTGCCCCCTCTGACGTGCTGAAGGTCATGTCACCTGCACCCTCTGACGTGCAGATGGTCATGTCTGCTGCTCCCTCTGACGTGCACATGGTCGTGTCACCTGCGCACTCTGTCCTACAGATGGTCGTGTCACGTGTCCTCTCTGATGTGCAGATGGTCGTGTCACCTGCACCTCTGACATGCACATGGTCGTTTCACCTGCCCTGTCTGACGTGCACATGGTAGTGTCACCTGCCCCGTCAGACTTGAAGATGGTCGTGTCTCCTGCCCCCTCAGACGTGAAGATGGTCATGTCACCTACCCTCTCTGACATGCAGATGGTCCTGTCACCTGCTCCCTCTGACGTGCAGAAGGTCGTGTCACCTGCCCCCTCTGACGTGCTGAAGGTCATGTCACCTGCACCCTCTGACGTGCAGATGGTCATGTCTGCTGCTCCCTCTGACGTGCACATGGTCGTGTCACCTGCGCACTCTGTCCTACAGATGGTCGTGTCACGTGTCCTCTCTGATGTGCAGATGGTCGTGTCACCTGCACCTCTGACATGCACATGGTCGTTTCACCTGCCCTGTCTGACGTGCACATGGTAGTGTCACCTGCCCCGTCAGACTTGAAGATGGTCGTGTCTCCTGCCCCCTCAGACGTGAAGATGGTCATGTCACCTACCCTCTCTGACATGCAGATGGTCCTGTCACCTGCTCCCTCTGACGTGCAGAAGGTCGTGTCACCTGCCCCCTCTGACGTGCTGAAGGTCATGTCACCTGCACCCTCTGACGTGCAGATGGTCATGTCTGCTGCTCCCTCTGACGTGCACATGGTCGTGTCACCTGCGCACTCTGTCCTACAGATGGTCGTGTCACGTGTCCTCTCTGATGTGCAGATGGTCGTGTCACCTGCACCTCTGACATGCACATGGTCGTTTCACCTGCCCTGTCTGACGTGCACATGGTAGTGTCACCTGCCCCGTCAGACTTGAAGATGGTCGTGTCTCCTGCCCCCTCAGACGTGAAGATGGTCATGTCACCTACCCTCTCTGACATGCAGATGGTCCTGTCACCTGCTCCCTCTGACGTGCAGAAGGTCGTGTCACCTGCCCCCTCTGACGTGCTGAAGGTCATGTCACCTGCACCCTCTGACGTGCAGATGGTCATGTCTGCTGCTCCCTCTGACGTGCACATGGTCGTGTCACCTGCGCACTCTGTCCTACAGATGGTCGTGTCACGTGTCCTCTCTGATGTGCAGATGGTCGTGTCACCTGCACCTCTGACATGCACATGGTCGTTTCACCTGCCCTGTCTGACGTGCACATGGTAGTGTCACCTGCCCCGTCAGACTTGAAGATGGTCGTGTCTCCTGCCCCCTCAGACGTGAAGATGGTCATGTCACCTACCCTCTCTGACATGCAGATGGTCCTGTCACCTGCTCCCTCTGACGTGCAGAAGGTCGTGTCACCTGCCCCCTCTGACGTGCTGAAGGTCATGTCACCTGCACCCTCTGACGTGCAGATGGTCATGTCTGCTGCTCCCTCTGACGTGCACATGGTCGTGTCACCTGCGCACTCTGTCCTACAGATGGTCGTGTCACGTGTCCTCTCTGATGTGCAGATGGTCGTGTCACCTGCACCTCTGACATGCACATGGTCGTTTCACCTGCCCTGTCTGACGTGCACATGGTAGTGTCACCTGCCCCGTCAGACTTGAAGATGGTCGTGTCTCCTGCCCCCTCAGACGTGAAGATGGTCATGTCACCTACCCTCTCTGACATGCAGATGGTCCTGTCACCTGCTCCCTCTGACGTGCAGAAGGTCGTGTCACCTGCCCCCTCTGACGTGCTCATGGTCGTGTGACCTGCCCACTCTGATGTGCAGATGGTCGTGTGCCCTGCTCCCTATGCCGTAAAGATGTTCTTGTCACCTTCCACCTATGACGTGCAGATGGTCATGTCACCTGCCTCCTCTTATGTGCAGATGGTAGTTTCACCTGCCCTCTCTAATGTGCACATGGTTGTTTCACCTGCTCTCTCTGACGTGCACATGGTCATGTCACCTCCACTCTTTGACATGCACATGATGATGTCACCTGCCATCTTTGACATTGGTTGTGTCACCTTCCCTCTCTGCCATGGAGATGGTCGTGTCACATGCCCCATTTGACGGACAGATGGTCGTATCACCTGACCCTCTGATGGGCAGACGGTCATGTCACCTGCCCCATCTGACGTGCACATGTTCGTGTCACCTGCCCCCTCTGACATGCCGATGGTCGTGTCACCTGCCCCCTCTGCTGTAAAGATGGTCATGTCACCTGTCACCACTTATGTGCAGATGGTCGTGTCTCCTGCTGCCTCTGACGTGCAGATGTTCATGTCGCCTGGCCCCTCAAAAATGCAGATGTTCGTGTCACCTGCACCATCTGACGTGCAGATGGTCGTGTTCCCTGCCATCTCTGCCATGCACTTGGTCCTGTCACCTGCCGTCTTAATTGTACACAAGGTCATGTCACCTGCCCTCTTTGACGTGCACATGGTCATGTCACCTGCCCTCTCTGCCATAAA
>NW_008347119.1:4796-5297 GCF_000622305.1 Nannospalax galili
ACTGCCCCCTCTGACGTGCAGATTTTCGTATCACCTGCCTCTCTGATGTTCAGATGGTCGCTTCACCTGCCCTCTCTGACGTGAAGATGGTCGTGTCACCTGCCCCCTCTGACCAGCAGATGCTCGTGTCACCTGCTTCCTCGGACGTGCAGATGGTTGTGTCATCTTCACCAATGACGTCCAGATGGTAGTGTCACCTGCCCCCTCTGACGTGCAGATAGTCATATTACCTGCCCCCTCTGACATGCAAATGGTCGTGTCACCACCCCGCCTAATGTGCTAATGGTCGTGTTACTGCCCCATCTGACATGCAGATGGTCGTATGCCCGCCCCCCTCTAACGTGCAGATGGTCATGTCATTTACGCCCTCTGACGTGGAGATGGTTGTGTCTCCTGCCCGCTCTGACGTGCAGATTTTCATGTCACCGGCCGTCTCTGATGTGCACATGTTCGTGTCACCTGCCCGCTCTGACATGCCCAAGGTCGTGTCTACTGTCCCCT
>NW_008347120.1:0-3248 GCF_000622305.1 Nannospalax galili
AATAAATAAATATTAAAAGAAAAAACCCAAGGAGATGAGAGCTCTGCATTACTGAGTAAGTGGGGAAGCAGCGCCAGCCCTGTGGCTTGGGAAGAGAAATAGGAGTTGTGAGAGGGGCTTGCAGTAAAGATACAGTGCAGAACAGTCACCAGGATGCCCTCTTTGGTGTGTTGGTGGTTGTACTTGTTACTTTTCTGTTGCCATGATAGAAACACTGACCAAAGCAACTTATAGAAGAGCTTCTTTGAGCTTATGGTTGCAAGGGGCAAGAGTCCATCATGGTAGCAGGGGTGGCTGGAGGAGGAGCGGAAGCTAAGCTCTCACATCTTCAAGCAGGCACAGGAAGCAAGAGAGTGACTTGAGATCCCACAAGTCTTAACTCTCTAAGCCTGCCCCCAGTGACATGCTTCCTCCAGCATGGCCACACCTACTAAGACCTCCCAAACAGCACCTCCCAGTGGGGACAAAATCTCCAAATGCTTGGAGCCTATGAGGGGCATTCTCATTCAAACCATCACAGTGGTAATGTTGATTGACCATGAAATGTGTGCTGAAGGCTTATGTTTTAAATGCTTGGTTTCCAGTTGATGGCACTATTTTAGGAGAGTGTGGCAACTTCAGGAGCTGGGGCCAAGCTGGAGGCTGGGGCAGGCCTTTGAGGGTATGTTATCCTTGGATGCTTCTTGTTGTACTTTCTGATTCCTGGGCAGCCATTAAGCAAAGAGCTCCCCCTCCATCATAGGCTCCTGCCACCATGCTCTTCTGCTCAAGCCTATGGGGTCGTGCAAACATGGACTGAACCCTCTGAAACCACGAGCCCAAACAAATCCTTCCTCATTTGTATTATTTCTTGGGTACTTTGTGCACTTTGATGAAAAGCTAATTCACACAGGTGTGGGTGTCAATTTTTCCACAATTTTATCCCTACGTCCCGTTTCTGAAGGTCAGTGTTATCCAAACTTTAAAGCATCTGCCTCAAGCTTATTGTCCAAATTCTGCAACAAGAAACAGGAAAATCAAACCATCAAGAAAGAACCAGATCGTCGAGAACAATAACCCAAGTACAACATTCCATGGCTAAAGGCATAGATGGCCACTATATTGAATTACTGGTTGTGTCTACCTTCGGTTTGTCTCTGGCTCCCCGTCACTGGCTCTGCCACCCCTTGCTGATTTCATTCTCTGATGGTCTCTCTGTGTCCCTGGAGGCCAACCACCAAAACCTCATCGCTCAGCTGTCCTGGGCCTCAGCTTGTGGTTAGTGGTACCAGGAGGAGCCCAGAAGGCAGGAAGGAAGAGGGACCAGGCCTTTATGCTCCCTTCTCTCTCCTGCCCAGCTGCCTCGGGTCTCATGGAGGTTGCTTTTCCCAGTGGCTACTGCCCCAGGAAGTTCCCTCTTCCATGCTTCCTCCTACTCTCAACAGCAGCCACCTCCTCCCCTGCTGTTTATAGTCCTGTCTCTTAACCTTCACAGCTTTCCACTCTTGCCAGCCCCTCCTTCCCTGTTCTTAAGGCTTTCTTTCATCCTGGCCAACTGAATAAATGTTACAAACTTTACCACACCATTCTGGTGGGATTTCATGTGTTCTGAGGGACCCCGGCTCATACAGTTGGCAAAGCTCGTGACTAACAGCAGCAATGCCAGTCATGTGTTTCATATCTGTGGTGTCCAAGTACTTTAAAAATATTATTTGTGGGACTCTAGTGATGGCTCAGTGGTTAAGAGCACTGACTGCTCCTGCAGAAGACCCAGATTCGAATCCCAGAACCCATATGGCAGCTAATAACCATCCGTAATTCCAATTCCAGGGGATCCCACACCCCCTTCTATCCTCCATGGGCACTGCATGACACGGGTCCACTTACATAGAAGCAGGCATAACATTCATACACATAAAACAAATAAAAATTGAAAAATTTGTGCATGGGTATGTTGCTTCACTTGTGAACTTGACTCACCTGGGAAGAGGGAACCTCAGCTAAGAAGTTTCCTCCATCAGATTGGCCTGTGGCCTGTCTGGAAGGCACTTTCTTAATTGGTAATTGATGCAGGAGGACCCGGACCATTTGGTAGTGTCACACCTGGGCAGGTGGGCCTGGGCTGTATAAGAAAGGTAGCTGAGCAAACTAGGTGAAGCAAGTCAGTAAGCAGCATTCCTCTGTGGCCTCTGTTTCAGTTCCTGCCTCCAGGTTCCTGGCCTGTCTTCTCTTAATGGTGGATTGTGACCTGGGAGTTGTACAATGAAATCAACCCTTTCCTCCCCAAATTGCTTTTTGGTCATTGTTTACCACAGCAACAGAAACCAAACTAGAACAATTGGGGGAGTGGGTAGACATGTGGGTGCCAGTATGCGTATGCACAGCATGCATGTGCAGGTCAGTGGACAAACTTGGCTGTCAATCCTCAGGTGCCATCCACCTTTTGTTTGACATGGGGTCTCTCATTGGCCTGGGGTTTTACCATGTAGGGCAGACTAGCTGGCCCTTAGGCTTCCAGGGACCACCCTGCCTCTGCCTCCCACCTCACCATCACCAAGACTATACCACCGTACATAGCTTTTTACATGAGTCCTGGAGAGCCAAACTCAGGTCCTTGGGTTTTAGAGACTGAGCCATCTCCCCAGCCCCCAGTCTAAGTGCTTCATGTGGCTTAACTCACTTAACCCTTGCCACAGTGTAGAGGTGGTACCTGGCATTATTTTTGACTGGGTACCCTTGGCTAACGAACATCAGTCCCCAGTGAGAAAATCTGAATGATATGCCCAACAGTAGCTCCTATAATGACCAGCTTCTGATACCGTTGAGACCCCACGCATTTGGTAGTAGCAGTCTCTCATCGGGGTTCATTTTTACCTTCTTAGGCTCTCAGAGCGCTGGAGTCATTTCCTAGGCTGTTGGCTCCTCCCAGGACCTGGAGCAGGGCTGGGACCTGGAAGCCCAAACTCCATGAGCTCCCTCAGACTGATTGATTGGCTGATATTTGTGGCTGGGTGAGTAGATGCTTTCAGAACAGCTGCTACTAGGGGAAAATTCCAAGTGCAAAATATTATTATTAATTATGATGATTGCTCCCTTCAGCTACAGGCACCTTGTCTGCTCGGAAGGAAGAGATAAGATGTCCCAGCCAAAGTGAAAAGACAGATTAACACAGATGGATTTTTGTCTTCTGAGAGAAAACTGCAGAGTTACAATTTTCTTCTTAATGACTTCCAGACTAAAATCTGAAGAATAAGGAAAACAAAACAAAA
>NW_008347121.1:0-14190 GCF_000622305.1 Nannospalax galili
CCATGTGAAGGCTGCATGTCCAGTGCCCACACTTCACCAGCACAGCCAGCCTCCTTCAAGAAACAATGTTGCTGCTGCTACTTTGTGGCCTTCAAGGCATGTTGGGCCGCAGCATGGGGACAAGAGAAACCCCTAGAACCACTCATAATCAAGGGACAAAGCCTTAGTCCAGCCTCATACAGATGGGACAGTGACAGGACCTCCCACGTTGAACCCCAACATCCTGGATGAAAGGGGGATACAGAGATCTCCAAGAGGGCAGAGGTCAGAACAAGTGCTTGAGATGGGCAGAAGGAGAAGTGAAGAAAAATGTCTGCTGACTCAGAGAGTACCCAGCACCTAGCACTGACCCCTTTTCTGGAAGAACACTGGTCTGAGGCAGCACAAAGACCTTGACCACCTTGGCAGGGACATTGCTGCTCCAATGAGAAGACTGCATGGGGATCTTTACCATGAACGCTGTCTCTAAGGTCCCATCTCTTAAAAGCCCAGTGACCTCTTATGCACCCTGCATCCATTCATGGTTTGCACAGAGCTGAGCCTAGACTATGCCTGAAAAATTGTTACAGGGGCCTGGAAAGTATGCTACATGCCATGCAGCACTCCAACATACAGATTATTTTCTTTTTAAAATAAAAATCATAGCTGGGCGTGGTGGCGCATGCCTGTAGTCCCAGCACTTGGGAGCCAGAGACAGGTGGATCTTTGTGAGTTCAAGGCCAGCCTGGTCTACGCAGTGAGTTCCAGGACAACTGGGGCTACAGGGAGACCCTGTTTCAAAAAAAAAACCCTAAAAAACATAGTAAGTGGAAAAAAAAAAGGTAAAAACAGTTAAAGAAAGGCAAAATTTCCTATAATTCTCTATGTCTACTGTAGCATCAAGAATAATCGATTGTGTTGAATACAATAGAGATTAAATATTTTGAATATAAAAACCTTATTTTTATTTTATGTATTTAAGTGTTTTCACCTGCATGTGTGTGTGCACCACATGTGTGCCCTCCTGTGTCTCTTATATCTCTTCATCTGTGTATCAGAGATGACTACTACCCAGACTTTGATATATTTCGTTCCCATGCATGGTTTCATCCTATTACATATGTAGGTGTCCATAAACAGTATGTTGTTTTGCATATATAAGTGTTTCATTTGGGTGCCATGCTATGTGCAGTGTAAGTGTCTGTAGCTTGCTTTTTCTCAAAATATGAAGTAAATCAAGTTCTTATTTTTCATTTTAACTACATGCGCGTGCGCGCACACACACACACACACACACACACACACAAATAGAATAAATCCATAGAGGCCAGAAGAGGGTCTCAGATCCCTAGGAGCTGGAGTTAAAGGTGGTTTTGGACCACTCAGTGTGGATGTTGGGAACCAAACTGGTCCTCTGAATGAGCAGCAAGTGATCCTAACTGCTGAGCCATCTCTCTAGCCCTGTAAATGAATTATACTTTAATGGATAAATGAAATTGAACGTATTTTTAGCTTAGAAGACCTTAAATTTCATTTTTTCTCACTCTTCTACAGATTGGTTGATAGGTACATTGCTGGATATTAACAATCAAAACAAAAGAGCTCCTTGTGCCCTCCGAGTAGGCGCTAGCTGAATAATGGTGCATCCAGCGGTGGAGCATGCCTGGAATCTTTGAGGTGCAGGCAGGAGAACTGCGAATTTGAGGTTACCCTGGGCTACTTAGTGAGACCCTGAAAACTAAAAACCCTTGAGTCGGGCGTGGTGCCGTGCCTTTAATCCCAACACTTGGATGGCAGAGGCAGGCGGATATTGTGAGTTTGAGGGCCTGGTCTACATAGTGAGTTCCAGCTGGGGCTGCAGGGAGACCCTGTCTCAACAGGGGAGGAAAAAAACAAAACAGAAAAAGGAATGAAGGAAGATTTTTCCATGTGTGTGCCTGGGCACATAGGACTGCGTAGCAGTATCTGTCTGTGTACAGAAGAAAATGTCCTAAAATCTAAAAAGTGTCTCTCTGTGTTCACTTGCTTGCTTCACATAGAGTGGATTATTTAGTATTCAAATGATATTTATACTCTACAACTCCAGGAGATAATGTTCTGAAGACAACGTCAAAGAAATACAAAGCTATTTTCTCATAGTGAAAATGATACTGTTATTCTGGGTGTGGTGGTGCACGCCTTTAGTCTCAGCACTCAGGAGGCAGAGGCAGGTGGATCTCTACAAGATCGAGGCCAGCCTGGTCTACATAGTTCCAGGCCAGATGTGGCTACAGGGAGACCCTGTCGAGAGAGAGAGAGAGAGAGAGAGAGAGAGAGAGAGAAGAAGAAGGATGAGGAGGAGGAGGAGGAGGAGGAGAGGAGAGAGAGAGAGAGGTGATCCTGTTATTTTTTGATACTATTAATTTGTACCATAGGAGGAGGAGGAGGAGGAGAGGAGAGAGAGAGAGGTGATCCTGTTATTTTTTGATACTATTAATTTGTACCATTACTGTAAAATATGTGTGACACAATAGTGACTGTGGTAATGCCAGTAGAAACGAAGATTTTCAACTGAAGACCAAAGTACAGGAACGAAGCCCCATGAAGTCCTGCAGTCATCCATCTGAATTGGAAATGTACTTTGAATTAGTGAAGAGGTCTCTGAAGCAGTGACAACTCAGTAATTATCACCCCCGGTGCTCCAATGGTGCTTCCCAAATGTCTTCTCCCTCACAGCTAGCAAGATCTCTGGAGAGTGTGTCAGGAAACAAGGGCACTATTAAATCTGGGGTCACATCAGTAGGGCATAGCACGCCCACTGACCACAGGCGAACAGCGTGAGCACCAAACAGTAAGGGGTCCGGGATTTAAAATACTGAATAAATGGGGCTGGAGAGATGGCTCAGCGGTTAAGAACACTGGCTATTCTTGCAGAAGACCCGGGTTCGAATCCCAGCACCCACATGGCAGCTAACAACTGTCTGTAACTCCAATTCCAGGGGATCTGACAGCCTCTTCTGTCTTCTGAGGGCATTGCACAACATGGGTGCACTTACCTACATGCAGGCAATACACGCATACACATAAAATAAAAATACTAAAATATAAAAAAATATTGAATAAATACTCTTGAGCTATGGAATTCTTTAAAAGGCATTATCATCACTGGGGGCTGCTGGGGTGTCACACTCATTCTGAAGGGACAGAAATATCTATCTTGACTTTCTTATATAAGCCATAGTCAAAAGAAAAATTGGGGGGTGGGTATTGGGAATTGAACCCAGGGTCACGAGCATGCTAGGCAAGCACTCCTCCACTGAGCTCAAGCCCCAAGAAGAAAGTTGTGTTTTCATAGCTTTTTGAGCTATGTACCACAAAACTCACCCATTTAATTCAACGGTGGTTGTATATTCACAGTGTCGAATATTCACTCTCTAAAGAAGCCCCGTTCCTGTGAGTTGGTCACTGTTGTCCCTCCACCTCCTCAGCCAGCACAGCTGTATTCTTTCTTTGGGTTTGCCTGTTCCAACATTTTGAATAAGTGGAAATGAACAGTATGTGTTCCTTTGTGATCAGCTTATTTGACCTAGTTAACTTCAGGGCTCATCTATGTTGCAGTGCGCATCAGCATGTCATTCTCTTTTTATTGCTGAATAAGGAGAAAGTCTTTCTTGAAGAATCCCAGCGAATAAACACAGGGAGACGGAGAGAAAAGTATCATCGGCATCCCTGATATGAAGCAGGATCAGTGATGTTTAGAACCAGGGGCTTTTGAAACCCTCAGGTGAGAAAGGTTGGTGAGGCGGAAGAAAGTGGACACATCAGACCAACAGACTGGCCGATTGGTACTAAGTTCTGTAAATATTACAGGTGAGGTGGTCTGCCCCTGTGCTGTGCCTCTGAGAAGTAAAAAAAGCCATGTCCTCCCAGTTCTAATCAAGCCTCTGCTAACTTCCTACTTAACGGGAATCTGGCCGTTAAAGGAGCAGGTTCCACAGTTGTCAGCACTTGAGTCAACATGCAGGTGTGCTGTGGGAAAAACGACTCAGTTGCCTTAGCACATTAGAGGGCAAGGACAGTTCTAGATTAAGGGATGATAGAAGCAACTGGATGCAGGCCAGTGAGACGGCTCAGCAGGTGGATACCTGTTGTGCAGGCTCGATGACCTGAGTCTAATCCCTGGGACCCATGGAGGAAGGAGAGAATTGACAGCTGAAAGTTGTCCCCGACACAGATGCCCACACTCACGCACCCCTCTCTCTCTCTCTCTCTCACACACACACACACACACACACACACACACACACACACACACAATATTTAATGCAACATACATCTGGGTTCTGATGGGAACAAACCAATGGGGAGGGAAAATATGATGGTTATTTTTGAGACAGAAATCTGGGTATGAGTTTCAGATGTTAAATGACTATAATTTTGTTATGTGTGATGATGACATTATGATTATGCTGAGAAGAATCTCCTTGTTACTGAAGACACATTGAAGTATTTTCAGGGGGGTGAGATGTGCCAGGTAACATAGCAGAGTGGGTGGAGAGGGCTCAGATGAGACAAGATGGGCTTCAAGTCCATTACCTAGTGTGAAGCTACATCACAATTTTGCAATATAACTTCACAATAATCCATTGTGATGTAACAATGCCTGAATAAGACATCGGAATGCTCCAATGTGCCAAGACTGTTGCCCCATGTGTCAATATATTGCTCCAATGTTCCATCACAATATTCCATTTTGACAATACAGTTATCCCCTGTGACATCACAGAGCTCCAATGTGACATCAAAATGCTCCAATGTGACATCACAATATTCCGATTTGCCAGAGTGTTACAATATGACTTCACAATGTTCAAGATGTTAGCAGCAACGACAATCATAAAACCCTGGTGACCCACAGTCTGAGGCTCAGTTGACCTGCAGACCAACAAACAGGAGAAGAGAGGTTAGTGCTTTTTAAAGTTACAGTGGCTGGAGAAAAGTTACAGTGGATGGAGAAAGGTTGTTACACTTTCCCCTAATGAATGCTTAGGAATTTCCATAGTAATTTAAAAAAACAAAAATTCTGCATTTGGGGAGTCAAGAGACAATTTCATCTAGAAATATGACTTGTCGTATGTATGTTTCTGAGGAAAAAAAAGATTTAAAATGGATGTTTTTCCTCTCTTCTTTCGGTTTTGTTTTGTTTGTTTGCGACAGGGTCTCTCTGTGGCCGCAGCTGGCCTGGAACTCACTTTGTAGACCAGGTTGGCCTCGATCTCACAGAGATCCTCCTGCCTCTGCCTCCCGAGTGCTGGGATTAACAGGGTACACTAATGTGCCTGGTGGTTTTTCCTTTCATAAATGCTTAAGATTTGTTTTGAACTTTTGGACTCTGAAGAGTTCTGAGATTTTCTGCCAAAGACAAAGCCTTAAAAAAATATCCCTCAAGACAAAAAACAAATGTTAGCAATGGAAATATTAGGAATGGAAAAGAATATGGTCAGCTGTGGACTGTGCCGCAGAGAAACTCACTTGAAGCCACTTTGAAGGTTTTTTTCTCTCCGGGGCTCCATTTTCCAAAATTTGATTGTCTTTTTCCCTCTCCAGATTTTCTTTGTAAAACCTTTTTAAAGTTACATTTATTTATTTATTATCTGTGTGTGTGTGTGTGTTGCACATATGGTGGTCTGGGGACAACCTGCTGGGGTCAGTTCTCCCTTTCTACCTTGTGGGTCCTGGAGATTGAACTCAGGGTGATAGGCTTGGCAGCAAGCACCGTCACACACTGAGCCATCTAGAATATTGCCTTGACTAGAAATTTGGAATCAGGTCTATATTCAGATCGCCGCTCTCACCTGTGAACCGGGGTGATGAAGCACACATTTACTTAAGCCCTGAGAACCTCAGTTTCTTCAACTGAAATGAAGTAATTAATTACAGAACCCACTTCTTAGACTTGTGGTAAAAATTAATTAAATTGCATTTCATACATGGTGAGGCTTAAATTGCTTGGAATACTGAACCTGGAGGCCTGGTGTGGTGTGGTGGTGGTGGTGGTGGTGGTGGTGTGTGTGTGTGTGTGTGTGTGTGTCTGCGTGTGTGTGAACAAGAGAGCGACACAGACTCACACAGCCATACACAGGCCTGCACCTTTCATCTGCCGTTATGTCCCATCTCAACTGAGACGTGGCTGGGACGAGGCATCACTCCTGAAATGAGTTTACACAGTTTTCCTGTGTTTCTGCAGCTGGCTACTCTGAAGTGTGCGTCCAAGTATTTGTATCATTTCCCTTTGAACTTGATTGGTCTTCCCTCAGGGAAGTGTGAGGAGTGAAAACTAGACACAGGGACCTTTTGATTGCTTGAGGCAGCACCGCCACATAGCAGCTGGTTCCACAAATGAGCAAGGCCCAGCTGTGTGCTCAAGAAGGTCTGGGGTGTGACTGCACGGGTGAGGAAAGATGACAGCTTGACAGGCCAGGCGAAAGTGAGCATTACACATTTTTATTTGTTGATTTTTATTTTATGTGTATGAGTGTTTTGTCTGCATGTGTGTAAGTGCACCCCATGCATACAATGCCCACAGAGGGCAAAAGAGGGTTTCAGATCCTCTGGAACTGGAGTTACTGAAGGTTGTTAGCCGCCATCTGGGTGCTGGGAACTCAACCCAGGTCCTCTGCAAGAGCAGGCAATGCTCTTAACCGCTGAGCCCTGAGGAGGCTGTGGCCACAGTTTTAATTCTTGAAAGGGCTATGTAGGGGTGGGAGATGGCTCAGTGAGAAAAAGCATTTGCCTAGCCAGCATGGGAACTTGAGTTCAAATCCCTGCACTCGTGCAAAGGCAAGGTACTTGCTTAGCATCAGTGCCTGACTTTGAGGAGATGGGTGCAGAGGTAGAATTCCTGGAAGACAGCAGGCCTCAGGAGGACTGAGACCCGAGGCTGTCCTCTGACCCCCCGGTATTTATTGTGGCATGCACACACAACCTCACTTAAACACATGAATCACACATACATATGACACAATTATTTTTTTTTTTTTGGTCTTTTTCAGACAGGGTCTCCCTGTAGCCCCAGCTGTCGTGGAACTTACTATGTAGACCAGGCTGGCCTTGAATTCACAGAGATCCGCCTGCCTCTGCCTCCCGAGTGCTGGGATTAAAGGCATGCGCCACCATGCCTGGCTGACACAAGTAATTTTTAAAAAGGCTTTACAAATAGTTCTCTTTTCTAGAGAGTGTGTAGGTTTCTTGGCATCTCCAGGGGACATCCTGGGAGACTGAACTGACTGGTCGTGAAAGCTAGGCTGCTCTGGGGTCTCTGCAGTCTCCTGAAGTACATGTAGGGTCTACAGAGGATCTTAAAAAAGCTCTGGCAGCTGGGGAGCTGGCTCAGCAGTTAAGGGCACTGGCTGCTCTTGTAGAGGAGCCAGGTTCAATTCCCAGCACCCACATGGTGGCTAGCAACTGTTCATAACTCCAGTTCCAGGGGATCTGACGCCCTCTTCTGACCTCCAAGGGCATTGCACACATGAGGTACCTGCGAGCAAAACATATACATAAAGTAAAAATAAATAAACCTTTTTCTAAAAAAAGGAGTTCTGTTCCTATGACTTGTTCTCAGCCTCCTGTGTTGCTCCTGAGCCAAGCAAAAGAACGCAGGCCTTGCACCATTCCTCAGAGAGTGCCGGCGAGCCCTACCTAGCAAGGAGAAACTGCGGGGGCCTCGGCCCTGCCTTCTTCACCTGGATTTCCTGGGTATGCTGACCAGTGTGATAGACTTTGGAGATATATTATCAACAAACTAGATGTAGAGTTTATAGCTCTGTGGAGAAGTCCACTAGGCCTTACATGGTCTGGCCCAGCTCCCTAGAACTTCCTACAGTGATGGTGGTGTTTCTATATCTGTGCTGTACAAGATAGTAGGTTTTCTATCTTGCTAGGTCACGTGTGAGTGTTGAGCTCTCGTGTGGCCTGAGCAGAAGAGGGATTGGATTTTTCATTCGATTTTCACTAACTCAGATTTAAATACCAGATGCAGTTAGTGGCTGTACTGGATAATCAGAATCTACTGGAAATATTCTGGGAAGCTTAGAAGGGACAAAGGCTAGCCTTCTCTTCCTAAGAGCTGTGAGACCCAAAAGACCTTTTCCTAGCACCGTCACCTGCTATGTGTAGATTTGTTTTGACCTTTTACCTCCTTCCTTTTCACTTCCCTAATCTTTAAAATGAGAACAGAGGGAAAGCAGATGATTGATTGCTTTTCCTTCCTCGATTCTTGATTTTTTTGGCTGCTAGTCTGAGCCTTTAACAGCTGAGCTATCCCTCCAGCCATCACTGCTCAATTCCTGACCTGTTATTTGCCATTTGTTTGTGCAGTGTTAGTTTCCTCCGACTACCTTAACAGTTCCACAAATGTGGCTGGCCTTGAAACAACAGGAATTTATTTTTGGATTCTTATGGCCACAAGTCTGAGGTGGATTTTAATGGGCTGAGATCACTGTACGTCAGCAGGCCGCTTTCCACTGGTGGCTCTGGGAAGAACGTGCCATTGGCGTCTTCTCTCCTCTGATGGCTGCTTGCGCTCTTTGGCTTACGGTACATGCGGTACATCCGTCTAGAGCTTTCATGTCATGTGACCTCATGGTCCATGCTTGGTCTCTCTCTGCTTCTTCCAAGTAGTGCCTCCCTTGTGCTGGCACTGAGGGCCCTCCAGACAACCCATGGGCATCTCCTGAATTGGACACACCTGCAAAGATCCTTTTTTTTTTTTTTCTCTAGTGCATACAGGTTCCAGGGATTTGATTGGATCCTGGTTCCTCTGAAGGCTCGTAGCCTGCTGTATCTGTAACACTTCTTAGTGGTGGACTGATAGTGAATTATTGTTGCCTGTGGGACTTGCTGCCTGTCCAACAGAGAAGGAATTTTCTCAGCACTCTGAATGGAGACCTGAATTTGATGAGAGAAGAGGGGAAGGAAGGGAAATGGAGAAGGAGAGAGAGAGAGAGAGAGAGAGAGAGAGAGAGAGAGAGAGAGAGAGAGAATGAGCCAGGAGAATCAGAGTTGCTCCCCACCCTGGTCCTACTGTGAATTACGTTGATTTGTTTAATGTCAGATGATGTTTATGAAAGGTCACCTGTTCTCACAGCACACATTCACTAATGGTTGAATCATTCGCCATATCACCCCAACCCCCACTCTGTGTGGAAGGGACCTGAGGAATGAGTCAGAAAAACTCAAACAACATTGTATCCAAAGGAGATGAGAGAGCCTTTATTCCCTCAGTTTGATAAGTGATATTTCTTAAGCTGAGTACTCATAAATTTGAAAATCTGAAGGATCAGCCCAACAGCCCTAGAACAGCTTGTAGCTCTGATCTGGAGTGCCAAGCATTCCTGTTATTTCATCTGATCTGAGGGCAGTGGTGAGGAAACGGGTTCTGTAAATATTGTCCCCAAAGCACTTCACATTTCTACAGAAAGCAGATGCCAAGCATTTTCATCAGTGTTGATGTTCAGAATTATTGGACTACAACACCAGTGGGCTCCTTGAGAAAGCAGAGTGCTTGCACAGGTCAGGGGAAAGGGGAGGGTGGTGGGAAATCTGTAAAGTCTGCATGAGGGAGAAGTCAGCGGGAAGAGAGGTTTAAAAATGAAATGTTTATCACTAGAGGGATATAGAAACACAATGATAATTTAAAGTATGAGTCACAATAGCTTTGTTCAACCAGGGAACAAAATGACTTAGAGGCAGAATGAAATTACTTCATTTGTGTCTCTTAAGAACATGATGTTCTCTGTCTGCTCCTGTCCTTGGGCTATCTGGCAGAGGGTCTGTGCTATTATTCCCCAAGATGATCAGCAGCCTTATGACTGGATGACTGGCCATTTGTCTGTGGCTGCTTTTCAAAGAAATCATGTTGCTGATGGTGTTTACTAAGTGCCCAGCATTGGGCATCACTTTCCTTGACTTAGATCATCTGATCTTCCTGTTACCCTTGTGGGAAGTTTCATTATCTCCATCTTTTAAAAAAATATTTTATGGGGCTGGAGAGATGGCTCAGCAATTAAGAGCACTGGCTGCTCTTGCAGAGGACCTGGGTTTGAATCTCAGCACCCACATGGCGTCTAACAACTGCCTGTAACTCCAGTCCCAGGGGATCCAACAGCTTCTTCTCACCTCCTTGGGCATTGCATGACACGGGTGCACTCACCTACATGCAGGCAATAAACACATATACATATGCGGGTGAGTGTACCCGTGTCGTCCAATGCCCATGGAGATCAAAAGCGGGTGTGGGATCCCCTAGGACTGGAGTTACAGACAGTTGTTCATTGCCATGTGGGTGCTGGGAATCGAACCCGAGTCCTCTGCAAGAGCAGCCAGTGCTCTTAATCGCTGAGCCATCTCTCCAGCCCCCTCATTATCTCCATTATTTCCATGAGGAAACTGAAGCCTACAGAAGCTTGACCGCCCATCTAAAGTCACTCAGCCATAAGCTACAGTGTGGCCAGGCAGTGTGAGCACAGCGTGCTGCGACAGCGTAGCTCTTACTTGCCTTCTGGTTCCATAAGATGATCTCTCTCTCTCTCTCTCTCTCTCTCTCTCTCTCTCTCTTCCCTCTCTCTGTCTTTCTGTCTCCATCACTGTCTCTTTGTCCCTGTCCCCTCCTTTCTCTCTCTCTTTCTCTCTCTTCCTTTCCTCTTACCTTTGTCACTAACTGCTCTGGAAAACTCTGCTGTGTTTAGTGGTGGTCGCCTGCAGTGGAGAGGGTTCACATGCAGATTTGGGTTGCCTTGTGGTGTCTGGGCTTTTGCCTTTTCTAACTGTGCCTGTCTCTCTTCAACCCTGGCATATTCTAAACGAGACAGCAATCAATAGCTTCCTAGGAAGAGAGAGCAAAATATCTTCCCTCCATCTAAACAGAATTCCTCCTTCTTGCCTCACGAGGTAGGTACCTTTCCCTTCAGATTCCCAGCTGGCTTCTTACTAAGGAATTAACACCCTGGTTCACACTGTGTGTGTGTGCGCGCGCGCGCGCACACACAGCAGGCACTTGTGTTCTCTGAACCAGTACTGTAGAATTCCATGTTCATTGTGCGTTCTTTCCTCTAACAAGTAATTGTGGAGCTAGTCCCCCAGAGCCCGCACCCGTAGAGACATCGGGCTGCTCCCCCGGCCTCCCGAAGTTGACAGGGTCCAGAGAGGATGTTATCAGCTTTCTAGAACAAACAGTTCCTCACTTTGTCCCTCTGTCCTGTTCACTTCAGGCTGTTCAGTATCCCTGGCTAGACCTGCCAAGTTTCCAGGCAGAAAGACTGCTCCAAATGTGACCGACACCTCCATGTCCTCCAGGGGGCACTACTGCCCCTCATTGAAAACCCTACACAGCCTGGCTTTGACAGGTTATGTGTAGGAGTCCCCATCAGTTCTGTCTTGTATGGTGCAGGCTTGTCTTTATTCTGATGTGGCCTGTGCTTAGTTAGGGTAGCACAAGAATGTGTATGAGGAAGCAGATGAGGCTGGGGAGATGACTCAGTGGGAAAAGTGCTTGCTGAGGAAGCATGAAGGCTTGAGCTTGAATCCCCAGCACCCGTGTGAAAAGCTGCGCATAATCATGGTGGGACAGATCTGTAACTCCAGGACTGGGAGGCAGTGACTGACTGGAGGCTCCCTGACAGTCTCTTATTAGACTTCTAATCTGCAAAACCATGAGAAAATTAATTTCTATTGCTTCAAGTCACGTAGTTTGTGGTAGTTTGTTGCAGCAGACGTAAGTTAAAGGAAGGCAAGCCGACGGATAGCCGTGTTGAGCTGTCAATCTCTTCCCCCAAGGCTTGGTTTCCTTTGTGTTCCTGAGTTTAGCCGGTGGCTGGTTCCCACCTGTTCTTATCACAGCCAGCCTTCAGAGCACGCTGTCTCTCAGGTGTAGTTTGTACCCAGAGGATTCGTGTGCTGGATGCATGGTCCCCAATGTGATGGTATTAAGAAGACCTGGTGGAACTGTTAGGGTGTGAGACACAGTGGGAAGTGTGAGGTCGGAGGCAGGAGGGGAGGAGGCAATGCTCTCAGAAGGAACCAATGCCAGTCTGTTGGAGGAATGGCGGCGAGCTAGTTTTGTTTTTTAATATATGTATGAGTGTTTTACTGGCATGTTTGTAAGTGCACCACATGTATGCAGTGCTATGAAGAGGCCAGAAGAGGGTGTCAGATCCCCTGGACTGGATTTATGGGTGGCTAGTAGCTGTCATGTGGGTACTGGGAATCGAACCTGGGTCCTCGGCAAGTGCAGCCAATGCTCTTAACCACTGAACCATCTCTCTATCCTAGAGATAGAGAGCTAGCTGTTTTAAAAGAGCAAGTTTGGGGCCAGTGATATGGCTCAATGTGTAAAGGCACCTACTGTCAAGCCAGATGACCTGATTTTGATCCCCCAGAGCCCACGTGGTGGCGAGCAGACTCCCACAGTTGTAATGTGACCTTCTGTGTACACACGCACACACTAAATGTAAAAAAGGAGTAAGTTTGGCCTCTGAATCCCTGTCTGACTTTCTGTCTGACTTTCTGTCTGACTTCCTGAGTCTGCCATCTGATGCTTCCATCTCACACCCATTCTCATTTTTTCTTTTTAAAAAAAGATTCTATTTATTTTTATTTTACATAGATGAGTGTTTTGTCTGCATGTATGTTAAATGCACCATGTACATGCCTGGTGCCCATGGAGGTCAGAAGAAGGCATCAGATCCCCTGGAACTGGAGTTAAGGATGGATGTTAGCTGCCACAAGGGTGCTGGGAATTGAACCTGCATCCCCTGGCAGAGCACCCCGTGCTCTTAGCTGCTGAGCCATTTCCCCAGGCCCCCATGGTTCTGTCACTGCTCTGTGTCTCTTGTCCTACCACTGGATGTGGAGTCACCTGGATAATCCAGGATGAGCTCGACTCAAGGTCTGTAAGTTTTCAAGGACTCCCTTCCCAAATGGAGTTGTGTTTTAGCCTCTGGAGATTACGGTGCAGACACATCCTTTCTGAGTACCAGCAGTCAGCTGCAGCCCTGCCATTCTTTGTAGTGACTTAAAAAAGGTTATTTTTTTAGCTTTGTGCAGTGATAGTATCAGAACCAATGAGATTTATCTGAGGAATGATTATTGCTGATTGAAAACAAGCAAAAGATTTATTTTTTTGTTTAATGTGTATGAGTGTTTTGCTTGCATGTATGTGTACCACATGCATGCAGTACTGGAAGAGACAGTAAGAGGGAGTCAGGTCCTCTGGAACTGGAGTTATAGACAGTTGTCAGCTGCCATGTGGGTGCTGAGACCTGAACCCAGGTCGTCTGCAAGAACAGCCAGTGCTTGTAACCACTGAGCCATCATCTCTCCAGCTCCCTTTCTAATGATTTTAATAGTGTCAGCAGATAGCATGATTGTATTTTCAGCTTAAAAAAGTGGTTCCTGATGGTATTAATTAACTTTCTGATCCCTGTGACCAAATACTTGACATGAAAAAACTTCAGAGAGAATTTGTTTTGGCTCATAGTTTGAGAGCGCATAGTCAGTCTACCATGGCGGGGAAGACACCACAGAGCTCACAGCCCTGGATATGAGGGTCACTTTGCTCACATCTTGGAGTACCAAGAAATGCAGCAGGTGGTGAAAGGAGGTGCTGACCTACAAGAATGGCCCCCTGGAGAGCCACTTCCTCCAGCTGGACCCGCCTCCCATGGGTTCCACAACCTCTCAAAAGGACACCCACCAGCTGGGACCAACCATTCAAAAACAGGAGCCTGTGGGGACATTTCATACTCAAGCTATAACCCTGGTTGGTTAAAATAGGAGCAGGTAGATCACTGATCACTGCTCCATGGAAGGCACCATACCTTCTCTTACTCAAGGTGGATAACTGCTTAGTTGACACTTGAGAAAAGATTTTTAAATCTACTTTTATTTATGTATATGTGTGTATTTCACTGCTCCATGGAAGGTGCCATACCTTCTCTTACTCAAGGTGGATAACCGCTTAGTTGACACTTGAGAAAAGATTTTTAAATCTACTTTTATTTATGTATATGTGTGTATGTGTGTCTGTAAGTGAATGTCACCTGTGTGAGGGGTGCTCTTGGAGACCAGAAGAGGGAGGGTGCTGGATCCCCTGGAACTAGAGTTACAGGTGGTTGTGAACCACCAGACAAGTGTATTGGGAACCAATCTCAGGTCCTCTGAAAAATCCATGAACAC
>NW_008347121.1:14210-31883 GCF_000622305.1 Nannospalax galili
ATATGTTTGGACAACATATTTAGAGCTTGTGAGCTGGGCATGGTGGCCCACGTTTTTAATCCCAGTGTTTGGAGGCAGAGGCATGCAGATCTCTGTGAGTTCCAGGCCAGCCAGGGCAACACAGTGAGACCCTGTCTCAAAAGCAAGCAAGCAAGCAAACAAACAAACAAATTCCCCCAAACAAAACTTGTGAATAAGGTCAGCAGAGGTCTAGGGCTGGGGATATGGCTCAGTTGGTAGGATGCTTGCTTAGTATGCGTGAAGCCCTGGGTTCAGTCTCCAGCTCTGCATAAACTAGGCATGGTGGTACATCCTAGCACTCTGGAGGTGAGGTCAGAGGATCAGTTCAAGGCCATCCTTGGTAACATAGAGAGTTGGAGGCCAGTGTGTGCTACATGAGACCCTGTCTCAAAAAAAAATGGTATTAAGACTTCTGGACAAGATATTTCTGCCAATTGGCAAGATGGCTCAGTTGGTAAGGGCACTTAGGAAGTAGAACTCTGTTAGACTTTTTGGTCATTGTGCAGAATGCCTCACAGAAACAACTTAAAAGGGGTAAAGGGTTACATAATTCCAGAATGCTTACGTTCAGAGGTTTCAGGATGGTGTGGCCAAGCATCTCACATCATAGCAGACAGGAAGGAGAGGAGAGGAGAGGAGAGGAGAGGAGGTGATGTGGAAGGTCCGAGAGAGAGAGAGAGAGAGAGAGAGAGAGAGAGAGAGAGAGAGAGAGAGAGATACAGGAGGGGGGAGAGACAGAGACAAAAGGAGAGAAAAATGGAGAGACACACAGAGACAGAGAAGAGAGACATACCCAGAGAGAGAGACACAGGAGACAGAGAGAGAGGAGAGAAAAAGACAGAGACACAGAGGCAGAAAGAAGAAAGACATGCCTTGAGAGACACACCTAGAGAAGGGGTGGGAATCTAGGGAACATGTATAACTTTCAAAGGTACTCCTCCCCACACCGACCTGTTTCCTCCAGCTAGGCCCACCTACTAAAGTTTCTATCAACTCACAAATAGCGCTACTAGCTGGGGACTGACGGTTCTATACTAGCCCATGTGGGACATTTTAGACTCAAACCATAAGATGCTCCAACTGCATTGCCATGCTGCCTTGCTCTCCATAAATATGATGAAGATGTATGTTAATATCCTGGATCCTGCCAATGACAGAGAGAGGTGATGTCTCCTTTGGGGAGGGAGCTGAAATGAGGAACATTTGTCCTGGAAGATGCAGAGACCCCCTCAAATCTTACCCAGACAATCAGCACAATGATGCTCTGTTACAACAAGCAGCTCCAAAAATCTGCATGCTTTACAGCAACAAAGCTTACGTTTTGGTCTGACGAGATGGCCCAGTGGGTAGAGGCACTTGGCTTCAAGTCTTATGAATGAGTTTAGTCCTGGACACACATGGTGGAGGGAGGGAGGGAGAGAACCAACTCCTGCAAGTTGTCCTCTGACCTCCGCATGCTCACCATGGCTCCTGTGTGCTGCCCCCATACATGAAAGCACACACAAAATAAAGTAAATAAATAAATAAGTGTAACTTAAGGGGCTGGAAAGATGGCTCAGAAGAGCACTTGCTGCTCTTGTAGAGAACTGAAGTTCACTTCCCAGCATCCATGTTGGGCGGCTCACAACTTCCTGTAACGGTAGTTACAGGGATTCTACACCTTCTTCTGGACCCTGAGAGTACCTGCACTCATGGGCATACACCCACACACAGATACATATATGCACATAATTCAGAATAAATATTTTGCTAGGTGTGGTGGCACATATACTCAGGAGGCAGAAGCAGGAGGATCTCTGTGAGTTCCAGGCCATCTGGTCTACATAGCAAGTTTTAATCCAGCCAGAGCTACATAGTGAGACCCTGTCTGGAAAAAAAAAAAAGCTTTATAAGAAAGTAATTTAAAAATGAAAAAAAAGCTATTTCTTGCATCCAAGCTCATAGCTGAGCTATGTCTCTGTTCAACTCTGCTCCATGTGTCCTTTGCCTCCGGGACTTGGTGGGACAAGCCACTTTCCTGTGGGACTTGCAGATCTTATGGAAGAATGCAGGAAAGCAAGAGGCTGAGCTCTGCAATCTTGTTGAATGCTTCTGCTCAGACGCAGCATTAATCACATCCACCCACATTCCATCAGCTCAAGTCAGTTAGTGTCTGACCTGCCCATGTGTTCCACCTACTGGGATGGCTCCTGGAAGTCACGTGGCAGAGCATGATACCCTCAGAGGGACAGAGAAGAGAAGCACAGTAACACAATCTGTTATTTGAAGAAACAAGTGTGGAACGGTGGAACTTGGGGAAAGTCTACTCTTCATCGTAGAGCCTTTCCAGGGGTCACGGAAGGGGACCAAACACTGCAGCTCGTGGACTGCTGGACTCTAGGATCCGCTTTGGACATGCTTCTCCTGGCAAAAACAAAGGCTGGAGAGTGCTAGAACGTTCAACATCTGGAGCCCAAGCAGGGACCTAACAAAACATCCAAGCACACTGGCCCTGGGGATGCATGATGATTGTATGGGAAGAATAACCGTTGCCTCGGGGCTCTGGGCTGTGAGTAACTTCCCCTTCTGTGTTCTGTTGCCCTACTTTCATAATTATAAAAACAAGGTGTTTTTTTCATTTTTTTTTTTTTTTTAAAGATATGTGCTGTTTCCTGAAGCCTCAGAAAGCATGAGACAGCCAGCAGAGGTAACCACTTGACAGTGCCAAAGCCCTCACTATGTTGGGAATTTTTGCCCCTCAGAAGCAAGTGACCCTGCCCATCCCAGCTCCCAAATGGGAACAGCAATTAGAACGATCTCCCCCGGGTGTCTGCTTTGTTTCGTTTGCCTTGCTTTTATGATCTTTTTTTTTTTTTTTTGGTAAACAAATCAGACGTCACTTCCAAAATATGGACATTTCTGGAATTTTCCACATGCAGATTCAGTCTGAGGCTGAAGGAAGAGAAAGACTACGGTGAGTTCATTATCCAGGACATCCTGGTTCCCTTTCTGGCCCAAGAAGGGAGATTAGGCAACAGAGGTTTACAGTGTGCTGGCCGGCAGTGAACCTGTGAGAAGTTGGCCTTGTGCTTCTGTAACAGTTAAACATCAATTAGAGCCAATCTGAGTGACCTGATTCAATAAAAATGGAAACTTGGGTTCTGGGCTTTAGAGTAAAACAGACCTTTGAACTTTGGCCCTGTGTTCTGCAACGTGGGGCCATTAACTTTTTGAGCCTCCACTTTTTCCTTTACAGTTAAAATTTTATTTTTGATTTATTATTTCTATTTTATGTGTGTGAGCGTTTTTCTTGCATGTGTCTAAGTGCACTGCGTGTGTGCAATGCTCTCAAAGGCACAATAGGGGACTGGAGAGATGGCTCAGCAGTTAAGAGTACTTGCTGTTCATTGCTCTCCCAGAGGACCTGGGTTTGGTTCCCAGCACCGACATGGCAGCTGACAATCATCCATGACTCCAGTTTCAGGGGATCCTGTGCCCTCCTCTGGCTTCCATGGGTGTTGTATGCACATGGTACACTTACAGACATGTAGGCAAAACACTCATACACATAAGATAAAAATAATAAAACATTTAAAAAATGGGACAGTAGGGGTATAGCTCAGTGGTAGAGTACTTGCCTAGCATGCATGAGGCCCTAGGTTCAATCCCCAGCATCAGGAAAGAGAGGGAGAGAGGGAGAGAGAGAGAGAGAGAGAGAGAGAGAGAGGGAGAGAGGGAGGGAGAGAGAGGGAGAGAGAGATGGAGAGAGAGCTGAAAGGAATGGGAGAGGGGACGGGACAATGTTTTCATCTTAGTAAATCTTGACCTCCTGAGAACAGAGACACTCCTCTCACATGTTTGTTATAATGAAATGAGGTGCTACGTGAACACGCCTGAAGCATGCACTTAGTAGTCTGTTCCACCCTCTCTCTGATGTCCTGCCACCTGGGGCTGCACAATGTGTTCCCACTTTTCCTGATGTACCCATTTTTTAAACTTTGCAATGATGAATCCCTCTGATAGGGGCCCAACTCCCCCCATCAGTAACTTACTGTGTTCTTTTCCTAGAGGCAAGCCAGATGGAAAACCAGATAATCAGAGGGCAGTGTCTGATGGTGATGCTGGAATACACAAAAGATGTCCCCAGCCCAATGTCTGAGCACTTTTTTTGCTGTATTAACCGCTCTTAACCTACTTGGCATAAGGAATTCCTCTGAGAATCTCAGTAAGGTAGACACTCTTCCTCAGAAAGACATGCAATTACACATACACTTTCAGGAGGTTCACAGAGTCCCGGGGAGCCAGGTTCAGATCTCCTACACTAGATGACTCATCTTATCATGGAAACTGAGACCTTCATGCACTAACCTGGGGTGTATTGATGGGCACTGCCAACTCTTCTTTACCCACGCTCTGTTCTGACACCTTTCTCATGGGCATATTCCATCAGGTCCTTAAGAGTGCTGGCACGGCATATGCCCCCCTCAATAAGTCCTTGGTCACACAGGTTACCGTCCAGTCTTGTTGGGGAACCCTGCTGCTAGGGTTGTAGTCCTCCATGTCCAGATAGCTCTAAGGGGCTCGGGCGCTATATGGAAGGAGTTCCCTTCTCAGCAGGGGGCCTCTTGCTCTCTGCCTAACTTACCTGGAAAGTGCCGCCAAGTATGGATGCCTGACCTTATTTGGAACATGACCTTTGGCATAGTTACCTGGAGTAAAAACTACCCCCAGGTTTTTTCTATGTGATAATTAGGCATTGCCTGATAGTCGGACGATAGGAGCCCACTGCCACGTGTAAATAAAGTGTAGTATGAGCACCTATCAGCTGAAGCATGGGTTACTGCCTCCACACTATATTTTCCCTGACCCCCACTGAATAAATGGAGCTGGGTAGTCGGACGATAGGAGCCCACTGCCACGTGTAAATAAAGCGTAGTATGAGCACCTATCATCTGAAGCATTGGCTACAGCCTCCACACTATATTTTCCCTGACCCCCACTGAATAAATGGAGCTGTTTCACTGAGTCTGGAGCTGTTTGCATCACTGAACCTGCCTCCCCAGAAGGCTTCTGCTCCCTTTGTCCTTGTGGACCGGTGGCCAACGACCCACGAGGAAAGGGAGAGACCCCACACAGTCTTGCTGCCATAAGGCCATTCTGTCCCTTCCAGCTGATTCCATTTTGTTGTATTTTGTGTGGGTGTCAAGGCTTTTTTTTTTTTTTCCCCTCAAAAGATACTCTTGCTGGGTGTGGTGGTGCTCACCTTTAATACAGCACTCAGGAGGCAAAGGCAGGAAGATGGCTGTGAGATCAAGGCCACCATGGTCTGCATAGAGAGTTCCAGGTCAGTTGGGGCTACAGGGAGAACCCGTCTCAACAAAACAAAACAACCCCTCCCCAAAGAACCTCAAACCACCAAAAAAAAAAGGTTCTCTCATTTCACTAAAGTTTGATAAACCTATCTCCACATCCAACCAGAGTGTACTCATTTATTGGCCCTTAGTGAGCACTAAGGAGCCCCTACTCTGTAGGAGGCAGTCTGATAAATGAAGGGGCAGGTTTGACGAGTGGTTGCTTGGGTACCAGCAGTGTAATAGAAATGTGCTGTGGCTGAGACAGAGAAGAGGGATGGGAACTCCAGAGGAAGAATCAGAACTCAAAAGATGGTGCGTTCTGCCTGAGAGGCAGGGGGAGCAGCTCTGAATTTAGGGTTGGAAGGAGGGAGGTGAGCTTGGGCTTGAAGCGTGACGATGAGTGTTCTAGGTAGAGGAGGAGGACAAAGGGTATTCTGACCAGAGGAAATAGCACACCCATAGGCTTAGGGGCTCAGCAAGGCAAGGAGTGTCTATAGAATAGTGAATAAGTTCATGTGGCTAGAGAGGGAGCTGGGGCAGGAGTGGGGAATGATGGCAGCTGAGGGGAAGGCATCTGAGACTTTGGCAATCGTGGTAAGGAGTCTGGGTTTTACTGGGGGAAAGTGGCAGAGTACGAAGAGTTTTAAGCCTCTGCTATAAGTAGTTAAGTGTGGTGGTTTGAATGAGAAATCTCTCCCATAGGCTCATGTATTTGAACACTTGGTCCCCAGTTGGTGGCACTGTTGAGGGGAGGTCATGGACCCTTTAGGAGGTGTGGCCTTGCAAGAATGTCACTGGGGGCAGACTTTGGACTTTGAGAGTTCAAAGCGTTGTCCCTATCCTAGTTTGCTCTCTTGTCTTTCTGTCTCTCTCTCTGTCTCTGTCTCTCTGTTTTTCTCTTTCTCTCTGTTTCATATTTGCCATTGGAGATGTAAGCTTTTGACTTCTTATTTTTGCTGCCCTGCCTTTGGCTTGCTGCCATACCTCCCCACCATGATGGACTCATCTGTCTTTAACTATAGCCCCAAATAAAGTCTTTCTTCTATAAGTTGCCTTGGTTGTGTCATTTTATCACAGCATCAAAAAAGTACCTAATACAGCAAGTGTTTGGAAAGAATACCCTGACTACTGTGGGAAGGAAGGTCTAGAGGGAGGAAGAATCTGTCACAGCTTTGGCAGTCAACGTGATACAGACTAGTCACCTGGGAAGAGGGAGCCCCAGCTGAAAATGTCCTCCATCAAACAGGCCTGTGGCCATGTCTATGCTACATTTTCTTTATTGTTGATTGATGGGGGAGAGCCCAGCCCACTGTGGGTGGTGCCATCCCTAGGCAGGTGGGCCTAGGCTGTATATGAAAGCAAGCCAGTCAGCAGCGATCCTTCGTGGTCTGTGCTTCAGTTCCTGTTTGAGTTCCTGCCTTGGCTTCCCTGGATGATGGACTGAAACAAACCCTTTCCTCCCCAAGTGGCTTTTGGTCATGGTGTTGATCACAGCAGCACAGAACAATCCATAACAGCATCTAAGATGCTAATCCCAGGAGATAAGGGATGACCCAGCTTCAGGAGGGAGAATTGGCAGACAGGAGAACCAGATGAGTCGGGGAGAACAAAACAAGGTCCAGGGCGGTGCCCAGGTTCTCCGTGGGATCCTGGGTGGACAAGGGGGTCTGCACTAGGTGGGATGCATGGGGAGGAGTAGACTAGAGATGAGGGGAGGATGGTGAGCTCGTCTTAAACATATCAGTGCTCTTGGGACATTCAGTTGAAGTTGTCCAGATGTTCTTAGGTTCCTGAGTCTGCAACTCTGAGACAGATGGCCTGGAAGGTAGAGGAGGTGTTTGGTCAAGGAAATGGTAATAGCCTCGATGGGCAGATACCACTAGAAAGAAAGTGCCCTTGGTTGTTACTGTTACCATGGTTATAGTTTCCTTCTGTCCTTGCACTCTCCTTAACATCGCAGGTCCTGGGATAGCCCACTTGGGCCCCTCGAATAACCAGAATTCTCTCATCGCTCTATGGTTTATTTCAGCCTCTGCTTACTCCATTGTGTGAGTGCCTGCCCATACCTGTAATTCAGCTGGAAGCTCTCCTACCCTCCACGTACATCATAGCGATTGCTTTGTTAAATGTTGACTCTTTTTCTTAAGTTTTAATTTTTGTGCGTGTGTATGTGTGTGTGTGTGTGTGTGTGTGTGTGTGCGCGCGTGTTTGCACATGGGCACTGCATGCCATGGTGTACTGTGTGGAGGTCAGAGAACAACCTGTGGGAGTCGGTTCTCTCCTTCAACTATGTGGATTCTGGGGATTGAACTCGGGTCATCGGGCTTGTCGGCAAGTGCCTTTACCTGCTGAGCCTTCTTGCTGGGCAGACTATTTTTATTTATACTAATAATGCACAGCACAGACCTTTAGGCAGTGGGCAAGAAGCCAAAGTATTTCATGGACATGCTCCCAGAAGGAAGCATTTCCTCAGCATGACTCCCAGTGCCAGGGACTAAGATAGCATAGGTCACTCATGGCCAGCTGCTCGTCAAGCAGAGCCTGGCCTGAAACCATCAGTGATGCCCCACCAAGACGCTTTCTCCTGACCCGGCAGGGGAGTGCTCCCTCCAGGCCCCACACCATGTGCCAGCTGCTCTGCCAGGCACCCTCACGCACGATTTTCTTTAGACTCCTCACCCTGACGCATCTTCTCTATCTTAAAAATGAGGAAAATGAAGTGACTTGTTTAAGGTCACAGAGTGGAAAGAGCCAGCTCTCTGGGGACAAATCTCAGGGTCCTTCCCAACCTTGCAGCACATGCTGGAACCAGGAAGTTGCTGGGCCTGTGCTTGTGGCCTTGTGCCTGGTGTCCTTTGGAGAGGCCAGGATCCCCTGGGAAAAAAGAGAGGTCCAGGGGGCGACCTAAGTAGGTTAGTGGAAGCCCATTGGTCCTCTTTCTAGAAGCCTGGCCTGCCTTTGTGAGGGATCCCTCTCCAGGAAGGGGGTTTGGATAGAGCACAAGCCCTTGGCACACATGCAGCCCCGCTGGCTTCCTCCTGGCCTCCTCACTCAGCTCCCAGGCACAAGCCTGTCTCCACAGTAGCTCTGGCCATAAACAGATCCTCAGGAGAAAGTAGGTCAGCATGCGGCCAGCAGCTCTCCTGGGCCAGTTTCCTGTTTCTCCCTGCGCCCTGGCTCCCTCCCCTCCCAAGCCTCCTCCATGTCCTCTCTCTTCTTCCATTCCCCTGACAAAGTCACTTTGGTGTCACTGGTTAAATAACACACCAATTGTAGTCTTCTCAGAGGAAATGTACTTGTAAATCAAAAGATGCAGTAAGGTTCATACTCCCGAAATATCCAGGAGTAACCATAGTTAACACTGGATGGACACCTCAGCTGCATTTTACTTTATGTGTAGATGCAATTACAGGAAAGATGTACATATTTTATGAAACAAGACTATAAAACAGATCTGTTAAATGAAAAATATTTATTTTAGCAATTTTATTTGGATCCAAGAAACTATAGTGAAATGGAAAGAATTGTTGAATTTCAACTAAATGTGTTTTACTACAAAGAACAACAATAGGGATTGGTTGGAGAGATGCTCAGGGTTAAGAACACTGGTTGTTCTTGCAGAAGACCCGGGTTTGAATCCTAGCACCCACGTGGCAGCTAACAACTGTCCATAACTCCAGTCCCAGGGGATCCGACAGCCTCTTCTGACCTCCACAGGCATTGTACAAGGTACACTTACCTACATGCAGGCAAACACACATACACATAAAAAAATAAAAATAAATTAACAAAGAACAACAATAAAATATTCCTTATGCTTTTAAGAAGGAGTCAGTGAGAGCAGGGAAGGGAGGGAGAATTTAATGGTTGGAGATTTTAAAAAGCTGCATTCTTTTTGTTGTTTTTTTTTTGTTTTCTGAACAGGGTCTTCCTGTAGCCTCAGCTAGCCTGGAACTCACTGTGTAGATCAGGCTGGCCTCAATCTCACAGAGATCTGCCTGCCTCTGCCTCTCAAGTGCTGGGGTTAAAGGTTTGCACAACCACACCCAGACTTTAGCTGGAATAATGAATCCCACTAGGAAAAACGACATGATGATGTATGCATTTCCACCCATCACTTCTTTTTTTCCTATTTTTAGGTTAAGTTACTGATTATTATCAATTTTTCAGGTTTGTAACATTGCACTCAATTATAGAAATATGTTTCCCACACTTATTTACTGTTGTTACTATTTATTTGGCTTTTATGATGAGACAGGCTGACCTTGAACACTTGATTCCCTTGCTTCCACCTTCTTTTTTTGGCTTTTTGAGACAGGGTCTCCCTGTAGCCCCAGCTGGCCTAGAACTCACTATGTAGACCAGGCTGGCCTCAAACTCACAGAGATCCGCCTGCTTCTGCCTCCGGAGTGCTGGGATTAAAGGCGTGCACCATCACACCCGGGCCCACTTTTTGATTGGACCACCACACCCCATTAGATCTATGATCTATGCTTGTTATCTTTCTCTCCCCGCCCCCCACTGCCATGTGTGTGTGGGGGAGCATGCATGCCATGGTATGTTTCTGGGAGTCAGAGGACAATAGATGGGAGTTAGTATCTTCTTCCACAGTGTTGGTCCTGGGAATTGAACTTAGGTTCTCAGGCTTGGTAGCAAGCATCTTCTCCTGCCTAAGCCATCGCACTGGTCCTCTGCTCTGTGTTTTAAATAGACCCAGTCTTCATCAGCAACCCTTAGTTTTGTTTGTTGTTGTTGTTGTTGTTGCTCTTTGTTTATGAAACAGGGCCTCACATAGCCCAGGTGGTCTTTAGTTGATAAGTAGCTGAACTTTGAACTTTTTATCCTCCTGCCTCTATCTCCTGGGTGTTGGGACTCCAGATGTGTTCTAGGACACGTGGTTCCTCTTGGCTTTTGCATTCTTAAATTCTTGTTTTGGGTAATCTCTTCATGTCTGATTACATTTTGAAGTTGCTGTCTCAATAACTTTTTGTTTATTTCAGAATTGTGTGTGTGTGTGTGTGTGTGTGTGTGTGATTTGTGTGTGCATGTTTCTGTGTGGGAGTGTGGGAGCACGCATGCCACTGCAGAGTGTGGACTCAGAGGACATCTTCAGGTATCTGTCCTGGCCTTTTCCCCTTGTTTTGTCAATCAGTCTAGTGGCCCAAGAACTTCTAGAAACTCTCTGCATCTCCCATGTCCGATAGGGGTGATCTGGGATTATAAGCCCTTGAACTACTACGTCCAGTTTTTATGTGGGTTCTGGGATCTGAACTCAAGCCATGATACTTGAGTGGCAAGTCCCTCACACACTGATCCATTTCCTCATCATTTCTTCTTTTTTTAATTGGTCTTTCCTTACTCTCTACCTTTGGTCTTCCTTCATTGTATTGATAACTTTGTTTTGCTGGTTTAGCTACATTCTTTGGGGATTGGAGAGATGTCTCAGTGGTTAGGAGTGCTTACTACTCTTTCAGAGGACTGGAGTAGGATTCCTAGCACCCATGTCAGAAGGATCACAACAGCTTATAACTCTAGCTCTAGTGATCTGATGCCCTCTTCTGGCCTCTGTGAGCACCTGCCACCTCTGTGGCTCTGTGAGCACACAGACACACAGACACACATAGACACTCCCCCCCACACAAATAAAAATTAATATTAAAAAGCTCTTTCTTTGTTGCGTTAGGTGTTGGAGCTGGGAAATTCAGGGATGTGACCTCAATCACATCTTAATAAATTGTACTTTCTATATTACAAGTACCTATAAGGCCCATTGATTTGATCTGGGACCTTGAATTGGGGACTTGGCTCTGTGGTAGAACACTCATTTAGCACATGTGAAGCACTCCATTTAATCTCTCACACTGAAAAAGAAACAATCTTTACTAGCCCTCATCCAGTATTCGCTGGTTCAGAAAGCATGCTCAAGACATTGTGATAACAGGGGTGTGGCTTAGTGGTCTATTATGCATGAGGTCCTGGGTTTGATCCCCAGCAACATAAAAAAACCAGAATAAAGACAATATGATTAGTATACCTTTTCTACACTGCTTCTCCCGGATTGTACATACTTTTATCCCCCGTCAGGCTAATGAAAACCAAGCCTGGGTTTAATGGAACTGAGATTATTGTCATGGTAGAGAGGACTTTTCAAGAAAAACTGAAAATTTAAGGAACTATTTTCAGTTGTTATGAAGTAGCTTGGGTGGGAGGGCAGCTGGAGAGATGTTTCCCTGGTTGAGCGCTTGCTGTTTCTCTGAAGAATCTGAGTTCTGAGTTCGGTTCCTAGCACCCTTGTGTGGCTGAAGCCTCTTACCAGCTGAGAACAAAGATTCCAGCATAATTAAGAACTACCTAAGACCTTTCTCCTTTCTGTAAACCTGCAGTTTTCTAGGAATCTCACCAGAAGCCCGTTTACAGGGAAAGGACATGTCCTACACCCTGTACAATTCTGGTGGAGCCTGGTTTCACTTTATTAGACAATAATTCCTTCTGAGGCATTGTTGCGGGTGTCCTGGGGCCCAGGGTAGAGTTGGCACAGAGTCATGAGGCAGACTCCAGGAGTCAGGTGAGAAGCAGGCAGTGCGAGCAGCTGCAGACTCGTTTATTGCGGATATGGGGCTCCCTTATATGCCCCCTCCCGGTGTCCCATTGGTCCATTGATAGGTCCTGTCTGTTCCTCATTGGCTTTCTGTATCAGGCCATTTTCGGTCGGCCGTCTCTGTCTTTTGGCAGAACACAGGTTTGCCTCAGCTGGACGTTTTTGGTGTGTTTGCAGCCCGCATGCGCTGGTTGTTCAGGCCACACTTCCTCCTACAAGGCATCTCTATAATCTCACTTAACAAAAGAGAGAGGGAGGGGCTGGAGAGATAGCTCAGCAGTTGAGAGTGCTGGCTAAAATCATTTCAGAAGAAAAGGAAGTCTTTAACATGAAACAGAGAGTACTAGGTCTGTGCAGACAGAAAGATGGTAAGTCCTGGGACTTCAACAATGTCACCTCCTCTCCACCTTTCCTTCTGCGGTGTTGACGAGCCTTCCACTCCTCCCCTCACATCCCCCAAATGTTCGAGTCCAGCATAAAAAGAGAGAATTTCTGGGGGCTGGAGAGATGGCTCAGCAGTTAAGAGCACTGGCTGCTCTTGTAGAGGACCCAGGTTCGATTCCCAGCACCCACATGGTGGTTAACAACTGTCTGTAATGCCAGTTCTAAGGGAATCCAACACCCTCTTCTGATCTCTGTGGGTATTTCATGACACGGATGCACTTATTTGTATGCAGGCAATCCACTCATACACATAAAAATAATAAAAAAATTTTTAAATTTTAAAAAGAGAATATCTCCTAGTATTCTCTTCCTGGTAAGTTCTGGGTTTCATTCTAATTGGACCAACTTAAGTCACATGTTCATTTGTGTGTGTGTGTGTGTGTGTGTGTGTGTGTGTGAACATGTGCATGTGGGTTTGTACATGCACCAGCACACACATGTGGAGGCCAGAGGATGAGCTCAGGCATCATTACTCAGGCACTGTCCACCTTGTTCTTTGAGTCAGTCTCTCACTGGCCTGGAACTGGCCAAGTAGACTAGGATAACTAACCAGTGAGCCCCAGGGATCCATTTGTGTCTACCTCCCCCAATGCTGAGATTACAAATGTGCACCATTATGCCCAGTGTTATGATGTGAATGTGAACTGTCCCCCAAGAGGCTCATATATTTGAACACTTGGTCACCAGCTGGTAGCGCTGTCTGGGGAGGTTATGAAACCTTTAGGAGGTGGAGCCTTGATGGAAGAAGAGCGTCAGTGGGGGTGGTCTTTGAAGTTCTGTGACCTGGCCCAACTTCTTGCTCCCTCTCTCTCTGCTTCAGAGCTACTGAGACAATGTGACTCCTTAACCTTGGGCTTCTGCCACTGTGCCTTCCCCATGTGATGGGCTCTAGCCCTCGGAAACTAAGTCAAAATACAATCTTCTCCCCTCAAGTTTCTTTTGTCAGCATATTTTATCACAGTGACAGAAATCAAGTTAGCACACCTGAATTGTTTCTAACGAGTTCTGGGGATCAAACTCAGGCAAGTACTTTACACCAACTGAGCTATCTCCCCAGCCCCACATGTTCACTCTCCAACCATCATTTAGCCAGAAGGATAAAATGGTGTTGATTGGTTTGGATTTCAAGGCCCATCAGTGGCAGGAGGAAGATGGGACCCAAACACCTGACCCGACGATGGGAGAGAGATGAGGCCCTAACAAGGCCCAGAGACTAGTGCAAAGGAGTGACGTGAGAATCCCACTGTAGACAGGCACAGGGTCCCTCACCGAGCCTCACCATGGCCCTTTATTCCAGTGTCACTGTGGCTCTGGTGTACATCCCAGAATAATAATTTCACATGGAGGCTGGAGAGGTTGCTCAGTGGTTAAGAACATTTGCTGTTTTCCAGAGGATCTGGGTTCTGTTCCCAGCACCCACATGGCAACTAACAACCCCCCATAACTCCAGTTCCAGAGGATCTAACACCCCTTTCTGACCTCTGCAGGCATTACACATATGCAGGCAATGCACTCGTACACATAAAATAAAATATACAATAAGTAAAATATTTTTAAAAATATTTATTATTTTTAATTTTATGTGTATGAGTGTATTGCCTGCATGTATGTAAGTGCACCCGTGTCGTGCATGCCTCAGAGGTCAGAAGAGAGCTTCGGATTCCCCTGGAACTGGAGTTAAGGATGGTTCGTAGCTGCCACGTGGGTGCTGGGAATTGAACCTGGGTCCTCGGCAAGAACAGTCAGTGTCCTTAACCCCTGAGCTAGCTCTCCAGCCCAGTAAAATATTTTTAAAAAAATACAAAAGAAAGAGGGAAAACCAAAAAAGGTTTCTTAGTGCCCTTTGGAGCTGTAACTGGAGAACCACCAAGATGGTGTACAGGGCCAGTGCTGAGACGGTTCTGACTCTCCCTTTAGGAGCCTCGACGCACACGTGGGTCTGCCCTGCTTTCTGTGACCTTTGAGAGCCTCCACCTATGCTCTGGGGTGTGCTCTTCTCGCCCTGTATTGAAATACCTTCAATACAATCTCCACCTGTGCTCACTCTGACTTATCCTGAAATTCTGTTCTGAGTTGAAGCCACAAATCCTGAATTTATCTGACTTGAGGTCCTTAAAAAATTACCAGAATTCCTCAGGTTGTTGGAGGAGACAGTGGGAACTGTCACTTCCTCTCTCCATGGACAGAAAGTGTTCCTCTTTATTCTTTAAATTTATATTTTTTAAATACATTTTTTATATTCTTTAAATTTATTCTTTAAATAATATATATTTAATTGTATTTATTCACTTAGTTATTTTTATTTTGTGTGTGTGAGTGTCTCGCCTGGCTTTTGAAGTGTACCTGTCCATGCAGTGCCTGTCAAGGCCAGAAGAGGGCATCATCCCTGGAATTGGACTTAAAGATGCTCGTTGCTGCCATGTGGGTGCTGGGAACTGTACCAGGGCCTCTGCAAGAGCAACCAGTGCTTGTTAACTGAGCCGGCCTCTAACCCCTTCTTTTTTTAAACTAGTATTTTTGCTGATTCTTTGAGGATTTCAGTGTATTTTGATACGATGTATTTCAATCATAGTCACCCCTTCCCATCTTCTCCCAGATCCACCCCCACTTCCCTTACACCCAACTTAGTGTCTTCTTTTCGTTTTTGCTGGTTTTGTTTTGTTTTGTTTTTGCACAGGGTCTCCCTGTAGCCCCAGCTGGTCCGGAATGTGCTATGTAGATCCGGCTGGCCTCCATCTCAGAGATCTGCCTACCTCGGCCTCCTGAGTGCTCTTTGTTTTGCTTGACACTTAACTCAAATGACCTTAGTTTACAAGTGCAGGAACCAGGTCTTTACCGGTGTTACTGCTCTACACTGCTGGAAAGGGGTGGGAACAAGAGAAGCAGCTCAGTACAAGCACTGTGCTTGGTTTCCAAAGGCTGTGGATTCCTGTTATCTTGAGATCTATAGGCTGTTTTTGTTTTTAGACAATAAAACTTAGCTCTTATTTGTAGTGAAAATTGTATGTGAATTTTTTGTATCATTTTTTAAACCCAGCGATAGCATTTTTTCTAGTCTCCCAGCCCTTCAGATGTCATTTTTACTGGAAATGTCATCATTTATCATCCCATTTTCCTAGTGGTAGACATTTCACTTCTAGCCATTATCTTTCTGTATTAGCTACAATGTAATAAACATATTTGTGACATATGGCTTCTTGCTTTTGCTGAATTATTTCCTTCAGGTACATTTCCAAAGGAGAAATGGCTGGAAATGTTTTCTATCGTCTTCCAAAGAGGCCATCTTAATTTGCAGTAATACCCATCGTGAATGAAGGTCCTTTTCATTACCACCCAGCCAACTGTGCATATTGTTTACTTTGTGAAAATTTTCCAAATCAGGCAGATTGGAAATAGCATGTCAGGGTTGTTTTGGTCCTGCATTAAAGTTAGACAGGGGGCTGGTGAGATGGCTCAGAGGATAAAGGTGCTTGCTGCCAAACCTGCCAAACGCTGGTGAGTTTGAGCCCCAGGATCTACATTGTAGGCGAGAACTGACTCCTGCAAGTTGTCCTTTGATCTGCATAAGCATGCTGTGGTACACGCAGGTGCATGCGCGGACACACACACACACACACACACACACACACGTACACACAAAGTTTATAACTCAGCAACATAGATTTTTCTCCTATGCCTTTTAAACCATTTAAAACCGTGGCCCCATATGCCTTGCTTATATCCTTTCCCTGTCTGTGCATTGGGTCTTAAAGTGCTTGTGTAACTCTGAATTACCTCAAGATTTGACACTTTTCATCTAAATACTTTCCTCTGTTTTTGTTGCATGGACAGATGCCTACTCGCCATAGATAGGACACCACCCATGACACATCAAAGCAGCAATTCCATTCAAACCTACCTTGGTGAAGCAATGAGTTTATTCGGGTTACTTACAGGCGCAAGTGATAGGGGTTACTTTCCGGAGTGTGAACAACTCCCAGTGCAGCTGTCTCAAGAAGTCCCACGCAGTGATGGTGCCGGGGACTCGAACCCGTGACCTCCGGTGAGGTGAGGATTGGGGATGAGTAAACACACCGTTCGCCAGCCCACAGCGCCCCCATTACCCCCGGACACTCAGTCGCAACGGGGAGCCTAGTCAAGCTGGGACTCATTTATTGCAGGTGTTACAGAGCTTATTAAGGCCCCTGGAAACCCCCCCCCCCCCCCCCAGGGTGTATCTTAAGGATGGTCATGCCCTGATCATGCACTCCTCAGCAGTGCAGAAGTATTCTTCACACTTTCAAAGCAAGCCAGGCCGCGCCCCCAGTAACTTCCTTTTGGACCTATGCAAGGTGACCTTTAGGTCCCCACATGATGGCCTCTTCATAGCTGCCCCAGTGGTATCTTCCCTTCAGTTGGCTTTCCATCTCTATAGCACACCCACGATCACATTCAGTTTGACAGTTATATACGGGGGCTCAGGAGATGGCTGCGACCTCAGGTAAGAGTCTAAAGACCCTCCCAGTCCCTTCTTTTTATATGGATTATCACCAAGCCTGGGTTTCTTGAAGGTCTTTCGTGGATAACCACAGCTGCTCTGATTAGCATGGTAGTGGCTGAGGGGGACAGTGTTCTTCAGTCTGGAACAAGCCTTTAATCCTAGTGCTTGAGAGGCAGAGGCAGGCAGATCTCTGTGAGATCGAGGCCAGCCTGGTCTATGCAGTGAGTTCTAGGCTAGTTGGCGCTATAGAAGACCTGTCAAAACACAACCTAAAACTCAATTGTCTTTTTTCTGCGTTACAGTTTTTTGAGTGGAGGAACAATTTACACACACAAAAATTGAAATTAAAAGGTTTTTGACAAATTAATACAACCAAGAACAGTTCCATCTACCCCCAAATTTCTAATCCCCCTACCCCAAAACCACCTCCCGAAACCACAGGCTCTGGCAACCACTGCTATTTTCCTGCCCCATAGTCTTCTCTTTCCCATGATGCCACGTGAATGGAACTATGCCGCATGCAGCCTTTTGAATTTGGCAGCGTGCCCTGAACGGGACACACTCTCTCTTTCTTGCACTGTGATTTTTTCTCGCTGCAGAGTTTGCATTCTTGTGTGGCGGGATCTTGGTCTGCTTGTGCCCATCTTTTCTTCAACCCTTCCGATTGTAGCTTTCTGATACCTTTTTCCAGGAGTTTTAATTATTTGGATTTGTCAGCTGAACTTTTTCTTTAGCAATCACTTCTTTTGTGATTCCTTTGGTGAATAAGAACACCCCCCCACGCCCCCATGCCCCCC
>NW_008347121.1:31924-38402 GCF_000622305.1 Nannospalax galili
GCCCGACCCATTTTTTTCTGTGGTTCCCCCGCCCCCGGTTTTTTTTTTTTTCAAAATGGATCTTTTTTTTTTTTTTTCTTGTCTTTTTGAGACAGGGTCTCCCTGTAGCCCCAGCTGACCTGGAACTCGATAGGTAGACCAGGCTGGCCTTGAACTCACAGAGACCCGTCTGCCTCTGCCTCTCAAGTGCTGGGATTAAAGGTGTGCACCACCATACCTGGCCCATGGACCGAATTTTAGGCATCCTTGGTTAAGTGGTACAATCCTGGGAGTATACTTGCTGTGAGCTCTTGATTTTAATGGCAAAAGTAAAGATGCTAAAACTAAACATGTTCACCCAGTGGCAAGGATGGATGCCTGGTACCATGGGATGCTGCACCAGTGGGGAGGGAAAGGCCTGAAGTAGCATCCCACCTGGCTGGGATAGTGTGATGCACTCACAGTGAGCATGATTTGAAATTCAGGGGAGTAGTTTGTTTTTAAATGAGTTGAAGATGCACACATTCATGCATTCTGTTTGGAAACTTCTCGAACAGCTCAGAGGCCATGTCCAGTCCCGTCCTTCATGGGGAAGCAGGGCACCTGTGGGACAAGGTGTGCACCCTGAGCATAGGAACGGAGTATGTTTCACGGACCCTTCTGTCCTCCCTGGAATCTCCGTGATTCATCTCAGTTTGAAGCAATTTCCTCAAAATTTAAAAAATTTTCGCCCTCGTCAGTTTCAAACCACTCTCATAACATCACCGAACATGGAATTGGAGAGATGAGTGCAGCCCGCTCCTGTTAGCAAACCAGCTGGGCATGAGTTGGCCCCAGCACACTCCTGTGCCCATCCACCCGGTTTAATGAATCCCCATATGGTAAGAGCTGCCATGCCTTTCCCGCACTAGCCTCTCTGCCACCCCATCCTTTTGACAGGGCAGCAAGGAAAGACACAGGGAGAAGCGGACTTCCCTCAGCCCTTGACTGATCATTTCATTCATCCAAATGGGCATTCTTGACTGTCATGAAAGGCACAGTGTATGTGCTGTGGTTTCCCACAGTGAACAGGGCAGACAGGGTCCCTACATTCAGAATGTGTAGTCTAGTGATGGAGACACAATAAACCCAGTAACAAAGGCTGGGGAGATGGCTCAGCCATTAGACCACTTCCCACACAAGTGTGAGGACCTGGGTCTGGATACCCAGAAACCCCTGTCAATTTTGGGTGGCCATGGTGGCCCACCTGTGATTCTGGCCTCAGAAAGCAAAGATGCGGGATTCCCCAGCCACAGGCTGGCTAGTGAGACCAGTCATATGGGTGAACTCTGGATTTGATTGAGGAACTCTGACTCAGTGAGTATGGTGATAGAGCAATGAAGGATGATCCCTAATATCATCCGTGGGCCTCCACATGCATGTGTGCACATGCACCCACACTCATGCAAAACACTCATGCACATGACAAATGGAAAAAGACACAAAGCAACCAATGAGAAGCACCTAGGATGTCAGAGGGTACGAGGTGCTGTGCAGAGGAGAATTCTGTTTGTTTCTTTTTGAGACTAGGGCTCCGTAGGTAGCCTTAGCTGACCTGGAACTCTCTGTGTAGACTAGGCTGACCTTGAACTCAGATCCATGTGCCTCTGCCTGCCTGGTGCTGGGAGTAAAAGCGTGTGTCACCCCACCGCCTGGTGGAGAGTTTAAGCAGAGGCAACGCTATCCACCAAGGCAGCTATGTTAGGTGGATAATCAGCAAAGACTTCTCTGAGGAAGTGATATTTAAGCTGAGTTCAGGAGGAGAAGAGGCAGAAATCTTGTTTGATCTGTTGCTCCATTTTGTGTGTGTGTGTGTGTCCATGTGTCCATGTGTCCATGTGCACACCAGGGGTTGAACTCAGGGCCTCATTCATTCTTATCTCACAGTCTCTCACTGAGCTAATCCCTGAGCTTCTGGATTTTCTTCCTAGCACCCAGCTTTCTGTGACATTTTCCTGTTCATTGATCTAACCCCCATGCTTGGCATATAGTTGGCACTTGTAAATATTTATTGGGTGAATAAATAATTGAACATGATTTGCAGTTTTACCGCCCAAACGCCAAAGCATTAACTTCAACTTGGAGATCCACGGTACCTGACTTTTCTAAATCAGAGTCAGTTTGTAGTTAGAGACACAGGGCTTCTGAGGTTGCCAGAGGTCTGTCCAAATAGCTGAGCAGCCTCTGAGTAGATGTGGGCGTACCACAGCTCCCTGAGATAGTTGACAGCAGAGTAAAACACAAAATTCAAGTTTTCTTCCCTTGTGTTACAATGCTGCCTGAAAATTTCTTTTAAACAGTATTAGCTCATCACATCTCTATAACCTTAAATTGTTAATCTTGGAGAAAACTAGGCTCTCTTGGAGGAGCAACTGGATGTCCGGAGTATGTAATTTGTCTTTTGATTTTACATGGACTCTGGATTTTTGAAAGTATTGATTGAGACTGGTAATGACTATGGGGAGCTTTAAGGTTGGACTAAAAGCATTTTGCATTTTATATGTTCATGAGCCTATGGAGGCCAGGGGGTGGAATGTGGTGGTTTGAATGAGAATGTCCTTCATGGGCTCCAAGTATTTGGACATTTTGTCCCCAGTTGGTGGCGCTGTTTTGGGAGGTCTTAGAAGGTGTGGCTATCCTGGAGGAAGCATGTCACTGGGGGCGGGCTTAGAGAGTTCTTAAGCCTTGCAGGATCTCCAGTCGCTCTCTTCCTTCCTGGGCCTGTGTGATGATGTGAGAGCTTAGCTTCCACTCCTCTTTCAGCCACCTCTGCTGCCATGCCTCCCCGCCATGATGGACATTAAACCCCCTGGAACTGTAAGCACAAATAAATGCTTCCTTTAATAAGTTTCTGTGGTTAGTGTTTCTATCAACAGAAAAGTAACTAATACAGAACAGATGGCCCTGTGTTGTCCTTGACCCCACGAAGATTAATCACTGGGGAAAGGCAGTGCTGACGGCCTCTCCTGGTGTTGTGGCTTAGATGTGAGATGTTCCCCACAGGTTCATGTGTTTGAACACTCGCTCTCCAGCTGGTGGTGCTGTTTAGGGAAGTTGTGGAACCTTGGGGAGGTGGGGCCTAGTTGGAGGAAGGGGGTCACTGAGGGCTGCCGGCTCTTAGAGCCTGGTCCTGCTTCTGGCACTCTTTCCTTGATTCTGACACAACCAGATGTGATCAAGCAGCCTCATGCCACTGCCACAGCTGGGAATCACTCCCACCGCCCTGTCTTCCTCCCACCATACCTTCCCCCCACCCATCTTCCCCAATAACATGCCTTCCCCTCATCATGCCTTTACCCCCAGCATGCCTTTTCCCCACCGTGCCTTCCCCCAACCATGCCTCTCTCTCCAACATGCTTCCCCCGACCATGCCTTCCCTGCCATATGCCTTCCCCACCATGATTTTCTATACCCTCAAACTGTGGGCTAACCTTCCCTCCCTTCACCTGCTCCTTGTGTTTGGTTACAGCAATAGGAAGAGTAGCTAACACACCCCGCAGTTCTTGGGGCAGAATGAGACAGTCCCAGGTGGAAGAAGTCTGTAATGCCTCATCATGAGCCTGTGAAGACTGGAAACTCTCTTGCTTGGTTTGGTTTCCCATCAGCTGCACAACTGAATTGTGGCTAGCCCTTCAGCTTCTCTCCACAGAGGAGAGTCCTGGATGGAGGACTGGGTCCAAAGGAGGTCTTAGCCTTCTTCAGTCAAACATTCCTTCAGCAAGTCCTTCCCTATCTCCTGTCACTTCCCTGTGGAACGATTTCCTTTTATTCCAAGCACTGATCACAGTTTAGATTTACTCATTTTGATTAATTCCCCCTTGCTACCACGAGACTCCAACCTCCACAAGAGCAAGGGTCATATCTATTTTGTTAACATGGTACTCTCAAAGCATAGTACTTGATAAATATTCATTAAATATATGCGTGATGGATGGTCGGATAGATGGATAGATAAACCAGTCAATGAAAAATTTCTTGGTTGATTCTCCGAAGCTACAAGGCACATATCACCTAAATCCATTCTGGAAGCAAACCATGTTCATCTCTTGGTGTCAGGAAGGCAGATCTTGAACTGGGAGTGTTTTTATTGCAACATAAAGGATGCAGATGATCTGGATGAAAGATGAAAAATAAGCACGAACTGGAGCCCCGAGTGGTTAGAAATGCTGATCCTCCCCATGGAGCTAGCCCAGCAGCTCACAGAAGGGCTGCCTGGGTCCACTTTGATAGCCAAGGCTTGGAAAGCTGGGCTCACCTCATGAGGGGTTGTATTTATTACTTTTCCTGTCACCAAGACCAAGTACCCAACAAGAGCCACTTAAGGGAAGAAGGTTTTATTTTAACACATGGCTTACAAGAATACAGGCCATCATGATGGAGAAGGAATGGCAGAGTTCATGTGGTGGGATGTGCGGTTGGCACATCTCACATCCCCAGGGGTCCAGAAGCAGAATGCACACGGAATTCGGGCATCATCTGGCTTTCTTCTTCCCCACCTTACTCAGTCTGTGTTCTCAGCCCATGGGATGGTGCCACCCACATTACTCCTCAGCAAGTTAATCCTCTCTGGAAACACCCTCAAAGACACTCCCGCAGTGTGTCTCCTAGGCGATTCGAAAATCCAGTCAAGTGGACTGAAAGTTGACCATCCCAGGGGTCCTCTCTCAAGGTGGAGGCAGGTGGGAGAGACCCAGACAAACAGGCATAAAACAATTCCTTGACATGAGAGAGAAACCACTGCCTGGGCTGTTATATTAGCAAAGAATGCCAGATCTCTGAATGTACTTCTTGGGCCCTTGCCGTGTTCTTTCACATCCTTTGTCTTCTTTTCTTCCTTGTAAAATGCCTCATGTCCAGCACCAGCAGCTCTGGAAACCAGCTATGAAATTCAGAGTATCCTCATCAATTGCTCTCAGCCTAAGTGACCCTAATTTTGTGGTGTGACTCCTTGAGCCCCATTAGAACAGAGGTGCTGTGATGTCTTAGCTGCTTTTCTGTTGCTGTGATGAAACGCCCTGACAAAACAACTTAAGGGAGAAAGGGCTTATTTAGGCTCACAGTTCCAAAGGACAGAGTCCATCATGGTGGGGAAGACAGGACAGGAGGTAGGGAAGGTGTATTAGTTAGGGTTCGCCAAAGAAACAGAACTGATAGAATGAATATATACATATAGGGATTTATCATCTTAGCTCACAGGATAGAGTCCGAGTAGTCCAACAATGGCTGCATCATACTGGAGAGGCTGAGACTCCATAGTCACTGCTCAGTCCACGAGCCTGGATGTCTCAGTAGTCCCAATCTGGAGCTGAAGGTCTGATGAATTCCAAAAGATCAGCTAGTCTTCAGTCTACAGCAGCAAGACGAACTTACCAGTGAGTGAGAGAGAAGGCAAGCATCAAAAAGCAAATATGGTCTCCTCTGCCATGGCCTTTTATGTGGGCTGCCATCAGAAGGTAACACCCATATTTAGGGTGTATCTTCCAGCTTCATGTGATCCAATCAAGAATATCTCTCTCATTTCAATTAATCCCAGATCCAGTCAAGTTGACACCCAGGATTAGCCATCACAGAATGCATGGTGGCAGAAGCAGGAAACAGAGAGAAAACAGGAAGTGGGACTGTATGGGCGTGCGGGGATCTCAGGGCGCCAGCTGCTGGGTGTGGCGCCCGTCTCCCACACGTCGCTGGAGTGCAGCGGCTCCCTAGCCATGGGAGTAAATTAACAGCATAAATGCTGTCAGAATAAAGGTTGAAGGGTTTATTAATCTTATCAAGAGCCATATAGATAGCAAAGAGCTCTTTAAATTGTGGGGATTTATTAGAGGTTGAAAATATATCATAGGTGGGTCATTAGGGGAGTCATATATGACCAATGCAGCCCCTTTTTTTCCTCCATCTGTAAAGGCTGTAATAGTTTCTTTTATGGATTTGTGGCATGCTCCATGGACAGCTTGGCGTAATTTTTTAATTTTGTTGCTGGGAGCGGGTACCAAGCTAGTGGGCGTTGCCTTGTTATTTGTAAGTTAACAGGAAAAGCCTCTACCGGTGGGATTTGGGGGTCCTGAGGCCATTGAGGCTGGAGGCTTTGGGACTGGCAACTTCCACTATCCCTAAGATTACACAGTTGTTCTGTGGCTGTAGGGCGTGGCTGGAAAGGCGCCATAGGCAGTGGTGGAGCCGCAGGGTGTGGCTGCAGCCGAGGTGAAGGGGGAGGGGAATTTATCTGAGGATCTTTGGGAGCTTTTGAAGTCTGGGTGTTAATATCTGGGCTTGTTAAATCAGCAAGAGGGGCGTAAGAGTTATTTTTATTGATGGGTGGGTTTTGTCTGACTTGGTCAAATTTTATTTTTGGGGCTGTTGAATCTGCTACTGGGCAGTCTTCAGGGTTTTTTCTTTATTTTTTAGAGCTGTTGAATCTGCTGTTGGGAAATCTTTGGGGTGTTTTTTATCGCTTGAACCC
>NW_008347121.1:38430-39500 GCF_000622305.1 Nannospalax galili
CTTTCCTCAATCTTAGGTGGGTTTTTTAAGCATTGCTGGATGGCTGCCATTATCGGGAAAAAGGAAAGGGGAAAATTATGCCTTTCTTGGATTTCTTTTTTACAAGCCAGATGCGCAAGAAAGTTCCAGACCTCTGGATCAGATATGTCTGCTGATAGGATCCAGGGTGCGAATTGATACACCTCATTCCAAAATTTTAAGCTTTCTTTTTGGGAGATCTTAAGCCCTCTTGATTTAAGTAAGGCTCTAAGGGAACGAATTTGGAGTTTTTTCTGGCGTGATGTTGAATTTCCCATTATAAAAGACAGATGTTTTTGCAGCAGTCTGACACTAGGGGGTGGAACACCCTGACAGGTTACAAGCCTTTAAACTGCAGAAAAAAAAATGTCACTTTTAAATCTTTTGTTCTAGCCATGAGCCACCTTGAACTCCCAGATGCTCGAAGGGGCTAGTTAATTTAAAATCTCACTTAACTGGTTTTAGCTGTGGCTTGAGTGCCTGGGGGCAGGATGACAAAAGCGATTAGGGAAGTTTACTTTAGAAACTGACTCCAAGGCTTACGTGAAGATCCCTGGAACTTTGGGGATTTTTTCTAGCAGTGTTCAGATAGAAAAAGTAGGGTGAAGTGATGGTTTCCAAGGGAACGTGCCTGAAATTAAAATTTCAGGAGATTCCACTTGGCTCCCAGCACAGGCCTTCCCGCAGTTTTGAGGAACTGGCGGCCATCCTAATGACTCTTAAGTGGCCGCTGCATGACCAGTTTTTTATATTAGAAAGATATATAGATAGAGGTCTTTTGTCTACACCTGTGCAGGCAGTCGGGGTCCATTAGGGGGTCAAAGAGGCCTTCAGCTGACATCAGGGAGTAGCCCTGACCAGAAAGCTTCAGTTGCCTCCTTGTCCTTAACGGTCCCACGCGAAGAATTTAGACTGGAAATAAAAGGAGGAAATTAGAAGAGACTGCCAGGCCCCAAGGGTGGGGAGGCTTGAAGGCACAGCTGCCTTTTTAGTCTCCTGATGGGAGACGAAAGAAAGAGAGATTTGCCAGGCCCCACGAGTGGGGTGGCTTG
>NW_008347121.1:40027-53123 GCF_000622305.1 Nannospalax galili
TGTAGAGACAGTAGAAGAAGTCTTAGCTGATAGGTACTTTTAGGATGCCTCATTTACATAGGGCGGTGGGCTTCTATCAGGCTATCAGACAACACCTGATTAAAACCTGGTAGCTCCTGTGCCGGAGAGCATGTATCTTGTGACGGGCACTTCAAAAGTAAGTCAGAGAGGAGAGCAGAAGGCGCCCTGCTGAGAAGGGGAGTCTCCCCATTCGCACCGAGCCAGCTTGTGGCTATCCGGACATGGGGAGACTGTTACCCTAAACAACAGGGGTCCCCAACAGGACTGGGCTCAAGGCTCACCTCCAGTGACACACTTCCTCCAGCAAGTCGTGTCCCCCTCCTCCCCCATAAGGACTCCACAGCCTCCCCAGACAGCACCATCAGCTGGGAACCCCGTGTTAAAACACACAAGCCTGTGCAAGGATATTTCACATTCAAACCATGGCAGTTCATATCCTTGGGTTCCCAGGATAAAAGAAGGTTGAGAGGTTAGTGTATAGCACAAGACCTTATGTTGGTAGATGCTATGGTCAGAGGGTACAAGTGTGTATTTCCACAACTTAGTTTTAGTGTTTTTTTTTAAATGCTGATACTGTACAGACAAAACAACAAGTTGTTTAATTTTTCCTCATTGTAGCTGTTACTTCAGAATTGGGTAAGACACAGAATCCAACGACCAATATGGAAAAACAGCTAATTACCAGTGTGGAGAAGTCTGATCGGGACTAATGAATTGCAGAGAATCTGGAAACCAACTACAGACAGCGGATGCATAAACCGTACTCATTTCCCCATTGGTTGCTTCAACTGCATGTGTCAAGGAGCTGTGGACCTCATTGCAGCAAACAGAGCATGAATTATGGGCGTCCTCTCTTCTCAGTGACATGCACCACTACTGTGTCTATTCTTTGTGTTGGGGATGGTAGGTCACCCACAACTTCCCTTTCCTTTACCTTCATGTATAGTCAGTTACCAAGTCCTGCTGATTCTTCCTCCCGGATATCTTTCCAAGCTGTGTCTTCCTCTCTCTTCAACCTCCAGCATCTCTAGTCAGGCATCATTGATGCAGGGTTTCCCGACTCGTCTCCTGCCTTTACTATTGCTCTACCTCAAATCTGATCATACCATTGGCCACAGATGTTGTACATACCCTTCTATTTATGCATTTATTTTTATTTTATGTGTATGAGTATTTTACTTGCATATATGTAAGTGAACCCATATGTTAAATGCCTGTGGAGGCCTGAAGAGGGCAGTGGATCCCCTGGAACTGGAGTTAGGGACAGTTGTTAGCCACCATGTGGGTGCTGGGAATCAAACCTGGGTCCTCATCAAGAGCAGCCAGTGCTCTTAACTGCTGAGCCATCTCTCCAGCCCCTGTTCCGCATGTTCTTGAGTTAAAGGTCTCTTCTCCTTTTGGCTTATATACTTTATAGAATTTCTACAACCAATGTGTGTTTATTTTGTAATATTATAATAAATGATGTATTCATTTTATTGCTACAAAGCATGAACATTACACTCTGAATTCTGAATTCTGCATCACCAAGCTCTGACTTTGAGTCCTGGTGGCTAGTCTTTGGAGACTAACTGCATCCCTATATTTCTGGGTGTTTTGTCTGTAGCTATATTTCAGCATTTCAGGGATGTTTAGCTAATGAAGACAAACCACCCTCATGGTTTCACTTTTGTGAGTTAGCCAGCTCTGTCTCCTTTTCTCCCTTCCTTAAACCTAGGGTCCAACCATGATGAACTGCCTTCAGTTCTTCCAGGATGTGGGCCACTGTCTCTGCCTCCTCCCAACCTGTCCTCCACCCATACACCAGATTTCCTACCCAGTTCCGACTCATTCCTTAAGTCTAGTTAGACATTCCTTTATCCCCAAAGCTTGCAGGATATGGGGCCTCCCACACACCCCTGCCCTGTCTTTACGGCTGGCATCAGTCTGTATTTGAAGTGGCTCTTCATTGTGGTAGTGCCATTGTCTAGCATGCATGGTAGACGATAAGTCAATATTTGTACATTGAATGAATGAGCAAAAATAAGAAAGAGACTGGCTTGGCACAAAAGAGATCTATTAAAACTTGCTAGATTACTAAGGCATATTAATGAGAAGTTAGGATTTTATGGGTAATAAAATACTGGATAAGGCTGGGGGAAGTGGGTGCCTGGTTGTTTACATATGACAACCTGAGTTCAGATGCTCAGACCCACATAAGATGGGGGTGCACGTGTAACCCCAGCTCTGGTGGTGGAGACAGGAAGATCCTGGGAGCTTGCTGTTGGATCAGTCTAGCTGAAATGATGAGGTTAGGTTCATTGAGAGACCACGTCTCAAAAAATAATGTAAGAAAGTAATTGAAGAAAGACATTCTGATATTCTGATGCCAGTCTCTGGCCTACAGTCATCCTTACAGGGGTAAGGGCATTCCCCCATCTACACACACACACACACACACACACACACACACACACACTCATCTCTCTCCCTCCTCCCTCTCTCTCACACACAAAACAATTGAAAAAGAGATACTGAGTAGTTACAATTTTCTAACTTCTTTTTCCATTACCTCTTCTTCCTCTTCCTCCTCCTCTTCCTCCTCTTCTCCTTTCAGCTTATGTACTTTCTAGAATTTCTACAACCAATGTAGAATTTATAATATTATAATAAAATGATGTATTCATCTTATTGCTATAAAGCATGAACATTACACTCTGAATTCTGAATTCTACATCACCAGGCTCTGACTTTGAGTCCTGGTTGCTAGTCTTTGGAGACTAACTGCATCCCTCTATTTCTGGGTGTTTGTCTTTAGCTATATTTCAGCATTTCAAGGATTCTCAGGAAATTAAGATAAATGTGCTTGAATGAAATAAAAAATAAAACATCTTTGAGTGGCTAAAAGTTGACACCACAGCAGATGATATTTAAAAGACAGAAAAACACTTCAAAGAGAATAAATTCTGCACATACTACAAATACTATGCATCATAGAAAAAAGAATGAATTTTGACAGGTACCTGTTATACATATTGAAGATTAAGGTGGGAATTTGGGGGAATGAGCTGAAGGGTGGAAGGAGAGAAATGCCTCTGCTTGATGTTGAGCTGGGCCTGGTCAGTCCTTGAGTGGGTTGCATTCTCTTATTGTAGATGGTTCCTCAACATAAGGTCATTCCTCCTGCCTGAAGAAAATGGGCCTTTCATGTTGGCTAGTGTCCTAGTTTGTTTCTCCATTGCTGTGACAAAACACTCTGACCACTACCAACTTGGGGAGGAAAGGGTTTATTCAGCTTATATCTCCTGGGTCACAGTTCATTAGGAAGCCCAAGGTAGGAACTCAAGGCAGGAACCTGGAAGCAGGAGCTGGAGCACAGGCCATGGAGGAATGCTGCTTACTGACTTGCTCCCCTGGCCCCTGCTCAGCCTGCTTTCTTATGTGACACAGGCCCACCTGCCCAGGGTGTCCTCCCACATCACACAACAATCAAGAAGATGCCTCACAGACATGGCCACAGGCTGGTCCAATGGAGGAAATTCCCCAGTTGAGGCTCCCTCAACCCAGGTGTGTCAAGTTGACACTAAAGCTATCCAGCACAGCTAGTCACCTGGGTGTTTCATTCAGAAAGTGTTGATGCTGGAAGTTAAATTCACTACACAGTTAACTTCTTTCATGGGTATAAGGAGAAACACTCACAGATTTCTAAACCCACTGCCTTTCAAAAGCACTATCAATCTTATTGTCATAGAGTGAATAGAGTTTAATTTTTTTATATTTTATTTATTTTTTATGTATATAAGTGTATTGTCTGCATGTAAGTGCACCCATGTTGTGCAATACCCTCAGAGGTCAGAAGAGGGCATTGGATCCCCTGGAACTGGAGTTACAGACGATTGTAAGCCACCGTGTGGGCACTGGCAATCAAACTGGGATCCTCTGCAAGAGCAGCCAGTGCTCTTAACCACTGAGCCATCTCTCCAGCCACGAATACAGAGTTTATAAGCTCTAAGGATTGTGTGTTTATAAAACAGAAACTGTTGATGCTAGGTGTAGAATAGTCTAGAAGTCTGACATCAGTCCAGAAGGACTGGACTGCTTGGTCTTTGCATTTTGGTTTGTGGATTTTGACTTCTGGGAACTGAGATGTCTAGTAAACTACTTCCATTATGCTTCTGCCTCTGGCCAGTTCACTCCCTGCTTCCCACCTGTTCTGGTCACCTAACCCCATGCTGCATACCTTCACAGAGGAACAGTATCAGGTAAGTTTTTCAAATTTATCAGTGGGGGATTGTATTAGTTACTTTTTGGTTGCTATGATAAAATACCTTGAGAAAAAGTAACTTAGGGGAGAAAGGGTTTGTTTTGGCTTACAGTTCCAGAGGGACATAGTCTATGATGGCTGTGGGAATGAGAGGCTGGCTTGGCAGTCAGGAAGCAGAGGGAATACAGGAAGTGGGGCCAGGCTATAAAACCTCAAAGCCCTCTGAAAGCAATGGACTTCCTTTAGCAAGGCTTGACTTCCTAAAGATTCCACAACCTTCCCAAACAGCTAGGGACCAAGTGTCCAAACACGTGATCCTATGGGGACATTTTATACTCAAACCATAACTGGGATTTTGTACCAGGGCTCAATAGATATGGCTCATCTCCTTCCTTGAATATGTGCAGCCTCAGCTGGGACAGATCCAACAAGCCCGGGGATGAGATCATTGGAAGGACCTCAACTCATTTGTCTGGTAGTAGATGTTTGCTGCTGGCTGGGCTTCAGTTTCCCTCCATGTGGTCTCCCTGCCTGGGTTATTTAGGGTTCTTTACAGCACAACATGTTGGCTAGCTTCTTTAGAGCAAGGGTTTCAGAAGGAATCAGTGTCTTTTTGGTGTCCTAACCATGGGGTCAGACAGCAGCAGTTCTATTGGGGCAGAGCACTCACAGCCAATGAAAGGAGTAAAATCTAGACACTCCCCTCAAGGGTATGTGTGTGTGTGTGTGTGTGTGTGACTGTGAGAGTCTGTGGGTTGAGTGATCTTAGTCAATCAAGAACTCCCTTGCTTAAAGGTTCCCGTGACATTCCATTAACACACAGGAAAACAATCCCAAAGTCATTCCATACAGTCTGGCTCCCTTTTCTCCCATCCACTGAGCAGCTCCATGACCTCGTCTCTTGGCCTGCAACATATCCAGGTTCTGCTCCACCCAGGCCCATTACACAGATCCCATCCATCTTTGCATGGCTGGGTCCTCGTCCTCCAGTGCAGATGTTCCCCGCCAGTCCTCAACTTCATTTTCCTCTATTGCACTTTGGGCTTATGCGTCAATTTCTTTGTTAGTAATAAGACTGCTATGGTTTGGATAGGAAGTGAGCCCAGAAGGACTCATGTATTGAAGGTTTGGTCCCTGGTCTAAGCAGTCTTCAGAAGGGGGACTTTGGGAAAGTGATCGCATCATGAGGACTCTGAACTCATCAATGGATTGATCCACTGATGGATTCATATTCAGTGCCTATTGAGAGGTAGGTAGTAGCTACGGAAGGTGGGTATGATTGGAGGGAGGGGGTTGCTGGAGGCATGCCTTGGAAAGGCATCTTGTCCCTGGACCCTTCTTTGTCTTTCTCTGGTTCTTGGCCACCATGAAGTGAGCAGCTTTGTTCCACCAAGTGTCCCCTCTATGATGATTTCCCTTGCCTTGGCCAAAAGCGAGGGAGCTTGGTAGTCGTGGACCAAAACCTCTCAAACCACGAGCCAAAGCAGCGTTTCCTGCGTCAAGTTGTTTCTCTTGGATATTTTATCACTGAAATGAATGGTGGACTATGAGAAGGAGCCGAGTCTGTTCAACTCAAAGTGCATTGCCAGGATCATGACATTCACCCTGTAAAGGAACATTAAATGAACAAACAGATGGAAAAAGGAAGTGATTCCAGGGCCCACCTTAGAGAAGTGGCCGAGAGCAGAGCCCAGGGACCACACTGCCCGCAGTCCTGCGAGGAGTCCCCTTTTGTTCTCTCTGGCTCTTACCTGGCAACTTGGTCTTTGCTTCCAGTCTTGGCACAACTATGCTCAGGGAAGTTTAAGGAGAGAGGAGGCTCCTTCCCAAGGCTAAGAGGTCATTAGGTGAGGAGCAGTGTCCTCTTGTGGCCAGCATGCTGGCAGCCGCGATGACTTCCAGGAAGAAAACACATGTAGGGACCGAGTTTGGAGGGCCAGCTGCCCTCCTCCGTGTGCAGATTCATGAGATTTGTTTTAGGTCTTACCCTCAGGGAATCTGGATTTTATTGCTGTTAGTGAAGGTTGCTTTTTATTACAGTTGGCAACAGGGGCAGACTCCACACAAATATTTTGCAGAGAGCCGTAGCATCATGTAGAAAATGCTGCAAATATTAAAGCCCTGACTTCTTGGGTAGCTGTCACCAGGGGAATTGACTTAGGCAACTGCGGCTTATCTTTGGCCTCTAACTTCCACGAATAAAAACCACATAATTGTACGCTGACCTCGTTGTGAATTGTCTTTCCTTCACTCAGTCTACTCTGGTCATGTGACTACTCTGTTGCTCCTCAGAGGCACAGCAGCCTGCCCTCACACCAGGACCTTTGCACTTACTGTTGCCCCTGCCCCAAGGACTCTTGTCCTGGATTTTTGCAGCTTGTGACCTTATTTCTGAGTCCTTGCTCAGTGAATATCTCCATGAGCCCTGCTCTGTTTTTATTTATAAGCGCAATCTCCCCACCAGGCCCGTGTCTCTCAAAAAACTTAACTGTCCTTGATGTAGCAGTAATTGTTATTTTTTGCTAGTTGTCTTCCTGGTTCCAGAAGACTTTACACTCTTAGAAGCAGGGATTTGTGTCCAGGAAGTGTCTGAGTTACAGAGTTTCACAAGCACTTGCTATCGTGTTGCGTATTTGTTAAGTGAACGCATAGGCAACTCCATTAGTAACCACCCTTCATTCTGGGTATGTAATAATTTTGATAATACAGGTAAGCCTACAAAATTTTTCTTTTCTTTTTAAAAATATTTTATTTTAAATGTATATATCTGTGTGTCCCTACACACGAGTGCAGGTGCCTGCAGAGGCCAAAAGAAGGCGTCACATCTTGTACTGGAGAGCTTCAGTTGTCAACTTGATACACCTGGGAAGAGGGACCCACAGCTGGGGAAGTTCCTTTATCACATTGGCCTGTGACCATGTCTGTGAGGCATTTTCTTGATTGCTGAGTGATGTGGGAGGGCCCAGCCCACTGAGGGTGGTGCCACCCTGGGCAGGTGGTCCTGGGTTATACAAGAAATCAGGCTGAGCACAGGCCAGAGGAGTGAGCCAGTAAGCATCACTCTTCCGTGGTCTCTGCTTCAGTTCCTGCCTCCAGGTTCCTGCCTTGAGTTCCTGTTTTTGGCTTCCCTCCATGATGGACTATAAACTGTAAGGTAAAATAAACCCTTTCCTCCCCAGGTTGATTTTGGTCAGTGTTTTAGCGTAGCATGGAGCAGATCCCCTGGAACTTGAATTACAGGTGGTTGTGAACTGCCATATGTGGGTGTTGTGAACTGAATTCAGGTCCTCTGCAAGAGCAGCAAATGCTCTTAACCCCTGAGCCATTGCTCCAGTCCCTTTTGTTTACTTTTTTTATGCATGCATGGTGTCTGTTCCTATGTGTACGTGTGTTCTCACATGTGTGTACACTTGTGTGTGGAGGCCACTGATTGACATCAGGTATCTTCCATGTTTGCTTCCTACTACATATACTGAGGCAGGGTCTCTTGCTGAACCCAGAGTTCACTGATTCAGCCAGTCTAACTATCCAGCTTTCCCCAGGAATCTTCCATCTCCACCTCCCGAGTGCTGGAATTACAGGCAGCCACCACGCCTGCCCAGCTTTTGCATAGGTTCTGAGGCTCCAAACTACAGCCCTCACACCTGTGAAGCACATGAGCTGTCTTCTTACCCTCCTACAAGGTATTTCGTATTGTCTCTGTCCCATAGAACAGGAAGCAGAGACCCAGGGAGGTCAAGTAACTTGCTTGGGTGACCTCCTGACTCAGTATGGAATAGGCTTGGGCACTCTAAGATCAACGAATTCTTTAGTTTTATGTCCTCTTCTATTGAAAGGGCTGACCTCAAAGAGGATCAGACACATTTTTAAGGCCTAGGTGAGGACAGACAAGGTCAAAAGTGAAAGAAATATAATTCCAGGGAAGAGAAATACAAGAAGTTCCTAGGTGTGTGGCTGATTCACCCAGAGGTGCCTGTGACAGGGTTGGGTGAGCTGATGGATTCTTCTCTCCATGCCTCTCACAAAGGCTGCATGTCAGGAGACAGGGGCATGGGTTTCGGGGTGTCTTGTCAATAGAAGCTTAGTTTGTAGGAGCTGGGAGAACTAGGCCTCTAGAGGACATGCTGACCTCAGCAGGCCAATTCTCTCTGTAAAAAGCAGAGAAAGGAAATTTATTCAGTGTGGCTCTACTGGGAAGAGGAACAAAGAGGTCTAGTAATTCTTCCTCAAGTCCATCTTCCAGGCCCTCACATGAGATTGGGGTTTAGAGGGCCAGAGGCATGCATAACTGAGCAGTCTTGGTCAAGGTGTAGTTCCCCATTCACCACCGTCTCTGCTCCAGTCTCTCCTGAAAGGCGGTCTGACAAGTTGTAAATCTCTTCCAAAGGAGACCAACTCCTTCTCTGGCTGACACCAGGCTTTTAGCCTTTTGCTTCTCCCAGCAGGTTTTTGGGAAAATCCCATTCCTTGCTGTATTGTTTTCATAACCCAGTAGTTGAAGGGACAGCCATCCCAAGTGTCTCTTTAGAATCCCTTCATTCCTGCCAGGAGAGTTGCAAATGGGGTCTTCGGGATCCCTGGACCTGAGCAAGGGAGAGTGATGGTATAGATCTGTGGTTCTCAAAATGTGCTCTCCAACCAGCAGCATCTGTATGGTCCTGGAAGGCCATTGAGAGATGGACTCTCCTCCTTCCTGCCCTGTGCTGAATCTGAGCCCCAGCGACTAAATGGATCTCTCTCTCTCTCTCTCTCTCTCTCTCTCTCTCTCTCTCTCTCATATATATCTGTCTTCTTGCTATGTCTATGTTTATACCTCTACCTATAGCTATCGTTATCTACCATCTACCTCTATCAATGTGCTGGAGATTGAAGCCGGGACCTTTCACACACTATGCTCATGCCCTCACTGAGCTCTAGCCCTACAACCTCAGCAACTTTTCATTTTCATGCCTGTGTGTGCATTTCATGTTTGTACGTGTGTGTGGGTGCACGTGTGTGTGTGCACGTGGAGACCCGGGGATGGTTTTGCATTATCTTCAGTTCCTTTTCCACCTTTACTCACTGAGGTAGGGCCTCTTAATCGAACTCAGAGCTGGTCCATATGGCTGCTCTTCCTGGCCAACTTGCTCTAGGGATCCCATCTCCACCTGTGAGGCTGGAATTACAGGCTCCTGTCTCACTTACTGGACATTTACACGGATTCTGGGCACAATTGGTCTCTTTCTCCTCCTGGTCTTTGGGATACCCTTGGTCTTATTTCCAGTTCTGGATGGTCAGTTTTATTGATCTATTTTTTTTTTTTTGATAAGGTCTTGCTCTGTAGCCCAGGCTGGCCTGGAACTCACAGAGATCTGCTTTTCTCTACCTCCTGAGTGCTAGGATTAAAGTTATATTCTCTCATGCCCTGTGATCTCTGTCATTCTTTAGCTTTGTAATGGCTGGAGGCCATCTTGCTCAGGCCTTAGGTCTCTTTATCTGTACTGTCTTCTTAGATGATCTTATTCAGTCCTATGTTTAAATGCCACTCACGTGCTGATGACTTCTGAATTTATATTCTGTCTTGTACTTCTTCTTTGAACTCTACTCTGGACTCTAAAACTGCAGAACTTGGATGGGCAACTGGGTTTCAGAAGAATTACGTCCTAAACTGAGCTCCTGGTAGCCCCATTGTGATGGCCGATTTTATCCATCTCCTATTTCTCTGGAGAACCTTTACTCCCACCTAGGAGAGAACACCAGGCTGAGAGGCAGGATCCCTGGTCCTGTCTGTATCCCTTCCTGGAGATGTTTTTGAAGGCCCAATTCAATCTTGTTTGAGAACTCACTGGCTTTTCATGGCTGGTGTTGGAGAGAAAGCATTTGAACAGGAGGAGTCATCATCAGAAAACTTTGGATTTCACCAGGGTGGCAGGCAGGTCTTTGGAGGGGGAGTCAATTGTCAGTTCCCACATGTTACAGTCAAGATGGGTCAGGATCTGTCAGAACAGTGCCTTTTATCTACTGCAAGCAAAAGGCAAACAAAGTAACAGGGAAGCTGGCTGGGAGCCCAGTGCCACCCAGACTTTGCTGAAGAGCCACATATTCCAGCTTCCCCCAAATCCGTTCTGGAGCTAGTCTGTACTTGGGTGGGGAGGGGCAGGCCCCCAGTAACAGGAAGACCTGTACGGCCAGCATCATTTGCCCAGGCTGATGTCCAAAAGCCTTGAGTACATCTTACTGCTTAGACATGGAACTCTAGCTCAACAGTGATTCCAGGCTGAGGGACCGTTGGGTCATAGGTAGACTGGGGATGGGTTAAAGCAATTTAATATAGGGGCTATTCATAGAGGTGAGGTTAGGGATAAGAGGATCAAAATGACTGTGGATTCTCCCAGAGAGAGGCCACAGTTGGAAGCTGTTGCCATTCATGGGTTTGAAAGGCTAAGAGGAAGGAGCGGGCAGCTGGAACAGAAGCTGGGAAAACAGAGCTGCAGTCACAGAGGAAGTGAGCCCAGTCCCTGATTCAGTACAGGAGTCCTGGGGTACCAAGCACTCATCAGCTTCAGCAGGGCTGGGGGAGGAGGCAAAGAATGGAGTGGGCGGGCACACTGAACAAAAGCAGTTGTCAACTAGTTGAACCAGGAGGAGAGTTCTCCAGAATGTCACATTCCCCGAAAGCAAAGGCTCTATGTGTGAGGAAGTACTGTCACGTGAAATCATTTATTTATTATGTTTATTTTATGTGTATGAGTGTATTGTCTGCATGTATGTACATGTACCCGTGTTGTGCAATGCCCCACAGAGGCCAGAAGAGGGTGTTGGATCTCCTGGAACTGAAGTTATGGATGGTTGTTAGCTACCATGTGGGTGCTGGGAACCAAACCCAGGTCCTCTGCAAGAGCCAGAGTGACACTGGAATAAAGGGCCATGGTGAGGCTTGGTGAAGGACCCTGTCCCTGGGAGTCTCACGTCACTCCTTTGCACTAGCGTCTGGGCCTTGTTAGGGCCTCATCTCTCTCCCATCGTCGGGTCAGGTGTTTGGGTCCCATCTTCTTCCTGCCACTGATGGGCCTTGAGATCCAAACCAATCAACACCATTTTATCCTTCTGGCTAAATGATGGTTCGAGAATGAACATGTGGGGCTGGGGAGATAGCTCAGTTGGGGTAAAGTACTTGCCTGAGTTTGATCCCCAGAACTCATTAGAAACAATTCAGGTGTGCTAACTTGATTTCTGTCACTGTGATAAAATATGCTGACAAAAGAAACTTGAGGGGAGAAGATTGTATTTTGACTTACAGTTTCCGAGGGCTAGAGCCCATCATGTGGGGAAGGCACAGTGGCAGAAGCCCAAGGTTAAGGAATCACATTGTATCAGTAGCTCTGAAGCAGAGAGAGAGGGAGCAGGAAGCTGGGCCAGGTCACAGAACTTCAAAGACCACCCCCACTGACGCCCTTCTTCCATCAAGGCTCCACCTCCTAAAGGTTTCATAACCTCCCCAGACAGCACTACCAGCTGGGGACCAAGTGTTCAAATATATGAGCCTCTTGGGGGACATTTCACATTCACATCATAACACTGGGCCTAATGGTGCACGTTTGTAATCTCAGCATTGGGGGAGGTAGACACAAATGGATCCCTGGGGCTCACTGGTTAGTTATCCTAGTCTACTTGGCCAGTGAGAGACCCTGTCTCAAAGAACAAGACAGTGCCTGAGTAATGATGCTTGAACTCATCCTCTGGCCTCCACATGTGTGTGCTGATGCATGCAGAAACCCACATACACATGTTTACCTGCACTCATGAACATGTAACACACACACACACACAAATGAACTTGTGACTCAAGTTAATCCAATCAGAGTGAAACGCAGGACTTACCAGGAAGAGAATGCAAGGAGGAAAAATTCTCTCTTTAAAAAAAAAATTATTATTTTTATTTTATGTATATGAGTGTATTGCTTGCATGTGTGTAAGTGCATCTGCGTCATCCTCCTGCAGAGGCCAGAAGAGAGCATAGGATCACCTGGAACTGGAGTTATGGAAGGTTGTTAGCTGCCATGTGGGTGCTGGAAATCAAACCCAGATCCTTTGCAAGAGCAGCCAGTGCTCTTAACTGCTGAGCCATCTCTCCAGCCCCCAGAAATCCTCTCTTTTTATGCTGGACTCAAACAATTGGGGGATGTGAGGGGAGGAGTGGAAGGCTCGTCAACACCGCAGAAGGAAAGGTGGAGAGGAGCAGGTGACATTGTTGAAGTCCCGGGATTCACCATCTTTCTGTCTGCACAGACCTAGTACTTTCTGTTTCATGTTAAAGACCTCCTTTTCTTCTGAAATGATTTCAGTTCTTTGCTTAAGACCAACCCAGGCCCTTGCTCGACCTCTTTTAATCCCATTGTGTTTTGAACATTTGCTTGCCTGTGGCTTTAGCACCTGTGTAATTTATCAAAGAGGACTCTAGACACAGGTGACAGGTCACTGATGACAGGTTTTCTGAGTTTTACCCAAAGTAGGACACTGTGTTTTTCTGTTTGAAAGCCTTCATTGTCAAGCCCCGCAGAGAGGCTTTGGCCCCTGCGTGCACATGTGTATGTACGGCCATGGCACTGCAACAAAGACCCATGAAGCAATCTCCCTTTTTCAGGATGAGTAATTACAGAACTAGTTATTGCTGGAATTCGATGTGCTAGGTAAATAAATGTTCTCATAAGAGAATAGTTTTACTTAGGATTATATCAAACTAACAAGCATTGCATAGTTCTTTACCCTTTGCAAAATGGGCAGGTTTGAGGTTTTATTGCCCAGCCCCACCTCTCTCTCTCTCTCTCTCTCTCTCTCTCTCTCTCTCTCTCT
>NW_008347121.1:53138-53269 GCF_000622305.1 Nannospalax galili
CTGACTGCCAATGCAATGTGACAAGCTGTCCTCATGCTCCCACCATGCCTTCCCCTCCATGATGGACTCTATCCATCTGGAACTGTAAGCCCAAATAAACTCTCCCTCTCAAGCTGTTTTTTTTTTTTTTT
>NW_008347121.1:53650-71789 GCF_000622305.1 Nannospalax galili
CCCTTCTTTTCTCTCTCTTTCTTCTTTCTTTCTTTCTTTCTTTCTTTCTTTCTTTCTTTCTTTCTTTCTTTCTCTCTCTCTCCCTTTCTTTCTTTCTTTCTTTCTTTCTTTCTTTCTTTCTTTCTTTCTTTCTTTCTTTCTTTCTTTCTTTCTTTCTTTCTTTCTTTCTTTCTTTCTTTCTTTCTTTCTTTCTTTCTTTCTTTCTTTCTTTCTTTCTTTCTTTCTTTCTTTCTTTCTTTCTTTCTTTCTTTCTTTCTTTCTTTCTTTCTTTCTTTCTTTCTTTCTTTCTTTCTTTCTTTCTTTCTTTCTTTCTTTCTTTCTTTCTTTCTTTCTTTCTTTCTTTCTTTCTTTCTTTCTTTCTTTCTTTCTTTCTTTCTTTCTTTCTTCTCCTCTCCTTGCTTCATTTGTTCATTCCTTCCTTCCTTCCTTCCTTCATTAATTCCCCCTTTCTTTGTCAATGCTGTGTATCAATTCTAGGGCCTGCGCACACTCGGCACATGCTCTACCTCTGGGCCACATCCCGGTCTCACTCAAGACTCTCCAATGATACCATCCTGTGCGGGATAAAAAGTCACTCTTATGAAGGTTTTGGTGCTGTGCATGGTCTGCCTGTCTGACTCTCCTCTCTGTAGCCCTAGAATGCATCTCTTTTCTGGTCATCTTTGACTTGCAACCACACTGGTTCCTTCTCAGCTCTTCCGTGTGGTGTGCCCTTTTTCTTTTCGCCCCCCAAGGCTATTTCCTCACCTGTGTGCTAACCATCCCTCTCCTCTGTCTGACCCCTGTCACCTGATCTATCATGCCTACTGTTCTGAGCTACCCTTCTGCAGGCATCAGCGGAGATCCCCAATTGTCTGTACCAGTACCCGCTCCGATCCTTTCCTGTGCAGGACTTACCAGTTTGTAGTGATATTCTTGTCCAGTTATTGACCTGCCTTTCTTCCTAACTAGACTTTGAAGTCTATGGGGACAAGAAATGAGGGTGTTCATTTCATAGCTCTGGATTCCTTCTAGCAGATGGTGGTCACCTGATTTCACCATTTCTCTCACTCCTCCCCCTTGCCCATGCTTTTCTTTGTGATATTAGCTCTGCCCTGCTGTGATCTAGCCTAACAGGTCTGAGGGGTCTGGCAATATCCCCTTGTCCTTGCTGCAGTGCCTGGCACTGTGTGGGGTGCAGGGCAGAACTATGCTAGTGCTGTTCGCCCAGCCAGGCTCACTTGGTCTTTGCCCAGTCTTACTTGGTCATTGGGTTGCTGAGGGAGCGCCTTCTGATCTGCCATCTTTTCACCGTAAACATGGTTAGCACAAGACCAGAGTTGATATTCTAAAGAAGGTATTCTGTGAACATTTCAGAGGAACCAAGGCAGGGGAGTCAGAGTTAGAGGGAGGCACGGTTCCCTGAGCGGAGGACTGAATCATTTGCTTTCTTTCGTTCGACTCTTTGCTATGGAGCTTATCTCCATTGTTGGTGCCCTAGTGAAAAAACCCTCCATTCACTCCCCTCCGTATTTTTGTCCAGCCTCATTCTGGGGAGGGCGTTTCTTCAAATCTAGCCCTTGAATGCATGATTCCCCTTGGTCCCTGACAGATGTAGCATCTCATACATTTCTACTTGTTCCCCATTCTCCCAGCACCACAAGAGGAGCCCACTCTGGAGATCCAGGTGGCCCAAGGAGGAGGATGAGGCCATGTGGAGTTCAGCCTAGATCAGCCAAACTCAAGCCAAAACATGAACAATAGTGAATTAATAGTGTTCTAAGCTAGTGACTTCAGGGCAGTTTGTTACACAGTGATAGCTAACTGGCACAATCCTCACTGAAGATGATTCCCATAAGGCATAGCTGCTTCTGCCACTGTCCTGTGGTTTGTGTTGTGCTGTGAGCAGGACTTCCGAATTCTCTATCACATTTGGTCACGTAGGACTGTTAGGCCCGGCCTTTCCATGGTCTCTCTCGAGTTCACTGCTTTCGCTTCTGGCCGTTGTCCCCTCTTCCATGCAACCTGTACATTGTCTCCTCACGCTGGTCAAGGAAATAGTCACCATGACAACCCCTCCATCTGCCCAGTCTCCCTGGTCTCCAAACTCTAAATTCCATCATCTTCTTTTCACCATGAAATAAAATAAAAATAAAAACAAGAAGCTTAAAGCCTGCTTGCCTTTTGTAGGCATACAAACTCATGCGTACAACTGACTACTGGCATAAACAGCCTATCAAGCAGTCAGGCTATCTGTGTCCACTCGGGTCTCCCTGGGAAGCAGACACCAAGAAAGGGGCAGCCAAGCAAAGGATGTGTTGGGGACTTGACTGTGGAAAACAGGTAAAGCGGGGCAAAACAGGCAGAGACAGGGCAAGGCTTCAGGATAGAGATGGAACTGGAACCTGTTTCTGTCATTGAAAACCCCTTGGAGGGGGATTGCATGCTAGGATCTTACCACATCATACACATTGGCAGAGTGAGAACTTTCTTTCAAACCTTCAGGAAGGAGAGTGGGAAGTAGGGAGACTGTGTAGGAAGAACTCAGTGCACACCACAGCTTTGGTTAGGAGTCTGCAAGCCGAGGTCACTCTGTAGAGGAGTCATGTGACCGTTGGAAGGTGCTGGCTCTGTGCCCTGCTGGGCTTAGCCACTGGGAAGAGGCACCTGGGGGAAGGAGAGCCTCACTGAACGTCAGTCACCTGTTCTCACAGCAGAGCAACTGAGCAATGCTCTGGGCCACCATATTCTAAGTCCCTGAACAACCCTCACCCAACATGGGTAGGGAAATGTGTCTGCATAGAACTCAAATTCAGACAATGAATGTGAGGGATGGGAGGGCTCAGACCATAAAGGGCTGTCCTGCAAGCTAAGAGGGGAAATGACTCACAGAAGATGGTATCTCAGTTCTCCTGAGAAAGACAGACTTGATAAGAGGGAGGGGGCTCAGCCCATAAAGTCCTGTGAGCATGAGGATCTGTTTGATTCCTAGAACCCAAGTAAAAGTCCCAGCACTGGGGAGGTAGAGGCAGGAAGTTCCCTGGAGCTCACTGGCCGGCCAGCCTAGCTACTTGTCGAGCTCCAGGCCAGTGAGAGACTGTCTCAAGAAACAAAGTGGATACCACCTGTATTAGTCAGGGTTCTCCAAAGAAACAGTACCGGTAGAATGAACATATATGTACAGAAATTAATCAGCTTAGCTCACAGGAAAGAGTCTGAGTAGTCCAACAATGGCTGCACCACACTGGAGAGGCTGAGAATCCGTAGTCGCTCAGTCCGCAAGGCTGGATGTCTCAGTAGTCCCAATCTGGCGCTGAAGGTCTGACAAATTCCAAAAGATCAGCTAGTCTTCAGTCTACAGCAGCAAGATGAACTCAGCAGTGAGAGAGAAGGCAAGCAGCAAGAAGCCAGGCGTTCTCCTCTGCCATGGCCTTTTATACAGGCTGCCATCAGAAGGTGACACCTACATTTAGGGTGTATCTTCCAGCTTCAGATGATCCACTCAAGAAGATCTCTCTCATTTCAGTTAATCCCAGATCCAGTCAAGTTGACACCCAGGATTAGCCATCACACCACCTGAGGAACACCAGAGATTGCACATGCACACACAGGAAACTGCACTCCCACATACATGTGCAGCCCTTCCCCACAAAGAATAGTTGGTAGGGGAGAGGAAGAAGTCTGATCTTGCTCAGGAGATTTTGGCCTTTTTAGAAAAAATTCCTATGGTGCAGACATATGGACTACCTAACTTAGCGACAGGTACCCAAGGCAAGGTGTCTTTCTCTGTCTAAATCTGGAAAATGCACCAGATGGCTTTGGAGCAGGCCACGGGTTTTGTGGTTTTTCACTAAAATGGTAACAAAACAGGAGGATGCAAGTCATTGCTGTACATTCCCCTCGAAAGCAAAAGAAGGCGCACAGGATGCTCAGGATCTGCCTCCACAGCCAGGCATGGGGTAGAAGGGCCGGCCTAGAACGACCATCTGTCCATCCATCCGTCCATTGACTCAAACACCCAATAAGTACAGACTGTACTATCGCATAGGTGGGAAGAGAAGCTCAGCCCTTCAAATCCCCTTGTCCTGACCTCTCATGGGAGACAACTGTCAGCCATGACCTTGTTCCATCTCCTTAAGTCCTGATATTTGAGATGCATTGGAGTTCTTTTCAATTCATGTTTGACAAGTCCATACAGATCGGTGTGATGCAGCTTCCTCCCCTCTCTCTTCTCTGAAGAAAAAGATTCAGAGTGAGGTGTTGACCAAAGGATATGAAGTTTCAACTATGCAAGGTGAGCGAATTCTAGAGTTCCAAGGACAAGACGGTAAATAGAGTTAATAGAGTTAACAATACTCTACCGTGCACTTGAAATTGAGAGTAGACTTTTTTTTTGTAGCCCAGGCTAGCTCCAACTCATCATCTTTCTGCCTCAGCCTCCCAAGGGTTGAGGTTAAAGGTGCTCACCACCATGCCTGGAGCGAGTAGACCGTAAAAGTTAACATGTCGGTGTGAGGTGATAGATGTAGTTAGGCTGATTGTGATACATCATTTCACAATGTGTATGTCTATCAAAGCACTATGGGGTTTAACATAAATATACGTGACTGGGGGAAATAAAATTTAAATTAGAGACGAAAGAAGAAAGGAGAGAGAGCAAGAGTGAGAGTGAGAGAGAGAGAGAGAGAGAGAGAGAGAGAGAGGTATTTCATAGAGGCTCTATCCTAAGGTCATCTGCTAATATTGACAAGGTTCAGGGGCTCTCAGGCTGAGCCAAGGAAAGGATCCCCAGTTTTTAAAAAAATTTCACTTATTTATTTTTATTTTATGTGTATGAGTGTTATGCCTGCATGTGTGTAAGTGCACCCATGTTGTGCAATGCCTGTAGAGGACAGAAGAGGTTGTTGTATCCCCTGGAACTGCAGTTATGGACGGTTGTTAGCTGCCATGTGGGTGCTGGGATTTGAATCTGGGTCTTCTGCAAGAACAGCCAGTGCTCTTAATTGTGGAACCATCCTACCAGCCCCAGAGTCCTCAGTTTTTAAAGTGCAGAGTAAAGGCTGGGCCACCGGCTTCTGCTGTCCTCCTCTCCTTTGGCCTGTGCGATGGCAGGGAAGATTAGCATAGTGACTCACATGGCCCGAGCGTCCAGATGCCTCAGAGACACAACAGCCTAATTCACAGAGGCCTGGTTATGAAAGCTTCCCAGGTGCCTGGGTGCGCCAGACAGAGAGCAATTGGCAGGACGGGGTGGGATCTCAACTTATTGGATCCGTTATCTGTGTTAAGAACAATGTGATGTTATGACTATGAGACGACAGAAACGATAAGAGTGCTTGCAGCGCCTTGCTCCTGCTGGTCTGTGTTCAGTGTACTGTGAGAACCTCTCCTATCTTTCTTCATCTTTCAGAAGCATTTAATTAAATTTAATTAGTTCTCAGGCCCCAGAAAAGGCAGAAGGGAGCCAGCATTTCCTGTGTGCTAGACGCTTCATAAAGTGTTTTCATCCTGGAAGCAATACACCATAGTTTAGCTAGCCATTTAATCTAGCAGCCCCGTGCAGAAGGGCTTGTTATCCACTGTCTATGAGTGAGGCTGTGCCGGAGCTTAGCAGGGTTGGGTGACCTAACTGTAGTCCCTGAGAGTTGATACCTATCCTGTCCGTTTGTTCATCTATGCACCTATTCATCAGCTGTTTATTGATCACATTTTGTGGGCTCTGTGCTGGTCCTGGGGTATCATCAAGGCAGAAGACACTTGGTCTTCTGTCTTCATGGAGCTATATTGTGCTAGGGTGGGTGCTCAGACTCCCTGGGCTTCTCAGGTGGGACGTCTCAATGACTTGGCTAGAGCTCTACTTCAAGTCCTTTCCATAGCCTCAGTCTGGACTTGGGCTCAGGGAGAACTTGGGACTTGGCAGTGGTACATGAACCACCCCCAGTCCTCCAAAGGGATTATGAGTTTTAGGGTGAGCACCTTTCTTAGGGGTCTGAGACTAAAGGGTCTTTGAGGTTGTAATCTTTTAGTGCCAGAACCAAAGAGAATGGTTGGTCTCCACAGGTCAGTGGTTCTCAGTAGGAGAGCGATTTTGCTCATATCTACTCCTCAGGGGAAACTGGCAGTGTCTGGAGATGTGTTTGATTGACGTGAGTGAGGTGGAAGGTTGCTCCTGACATCTAGTGGGGAGGCCGAGAATGATGCTACAAGTATTTCTTTTCTTTTGTCTTCTCCCCACTTCCTGCTGGGATAGGGTTTCACATAGCCTGAAGTGGTCTCCAACTCACTATGTAGCTGAAGATGACCTTGGACTTCTAATCCTCCTGCCACTACCTCTGCCTCCTGAGTGCTAGAATTCTAGGCATGCACCACTATGCCTTTTGCATGTGGTGTTGGGTATTAAACTCAAGGCATCTTACATGCTAGGCAAGTTCTCTACCAACTGAGCTACAGCTCCATCTCCGGCTCACTTACTTTTCTCCTTGCTGTGCCCAAACACCTAACATGAAGCGACCTAAGGGAGGAAGAACCTATTTATTCATTTAATTAAAAATTATTACTTATTGGTTGGTCGTGGTGGCGCTCGTTCGCCTTTAGTCTGAGCACTCGGGAGGTGGAGGCAGGCGGATCTCTGCGAGTTCAAGGCCAGCCTGGTCTACACAGTGAGTTCCAGGCCAGCTGAGGCTAGGGGAAGACTCTGTCTCAAAAACAAAACAAAACAAAACAAAACAAAAAACAAGAAACAAAAAATTTGCTTATTTTTGTGTATGTGTGCTTGTTTATGTGTGGGTATGTGAACATGTGAGGCCAGAGGAGGCTGTCAGAGCCTCTGGAACTGGAGTTACATGTGGTTGTGAGCCACCTGATGAGGGTACTGGGAACTGAACTCTGGTCTTCTGGAAGAGCAGCCAGCCCTCTTGACAGCTGAGCCGTCTCTCCAGTCCAAAGAGGAGTTTGTGACTTACTGTTCAGTAGGATATAGTCCACCGTGAAAGCCATGGGCAGCTGGACCACTGTCTGCAGTCAGGAAGCAGACAAGAAGTGGGGCGGGCCTGTAAGTCTCAAACCTCCTTAACCCCACCAGCCTCTTCTTCCTGGGAGTCTCCATCCAGTTCCACAACCTTCCAAAACAGTGACACAATCTGGGACCAAGAGTTCAAACACATGAGTCTGTGGGGACATTTCACATTCAAACCACAATGATGTCCTATGGTGTCCAGGGCAGTCCAGACCCAAGAATTCTCAAATCTAAAATGGCAGTAAGTGTTAAAGGTGAGAAACCTGCCCAAGGTGGTAGGGAGATGGCAGATGGAGGACGAGTGTAAACGAACAGGTGGATGGGTTGATCTAGACCAAGATGGGAGCTGAGTGACGTGTGCGGCTCTCAGGTGACTTAGGTATTTAATGCTCCGTGGTTCTGCTGAGTCCTGTTCCCCTGACTTGTTTGGTTGTAATTGTTTGGAGTGTTTGTTATTGATCTGATTCCTAGGGTCCACACTGGTACTCCTGTATCAGAATCACCAGGAGAGAAGACTGGGAATCTGTGCTTCTGTGACTTGATTCTGACAGTCACTCAGAGCTGAAGAGGCAGCCTAGGGCTCTGTGGAGAGCCTGGCATTGGCCAGCATGGGAGTGGCCCCACCACAGTGTGGGACTAGACAGAGGGAGTGCTTGGGGCACTATTTGGATGCTCACTTCTAACCCATGAGTCACTCGGGCTGATTGGGGATAGCACTGTGCAATCTGAGCAGATGTCCCTGCAGCTGCAAAGTCTTGGTCAAGTTCCCTGGGGACCTCCTTGCTGCCTACTGGAGGAAGCAGAGGCCCTGCAGTCAGATCCAGCAATGACTTGTCACTAGAACTAGAGAAAAGACATTGCCAGTACTTAGACTTTGAAAACTCTAGTGATATCTATCTATCTATCTATCTATCTATCTATCTATCTATCTATCTATCTATCTATCTATCTATCTATCTATCTATCTATCTATCTATCTATCTATCTATCTATCTATCTATCTATCTATCTATCTATCTATCTATCTATCTATCTATCTATCTATCTATCTATCTATCTATCTATCTATCTATCTATCTATCTATCTATCTATCTATCTATCTATCTATCTATCTATCTATCTATCTATCTATCTATCTATCTATCTATCTATCTATCTATCTATCTATCTATCTATCTATCTATCTATCTATCTATCTATCTATCTATCTATCATCTATCTATCTATCATCTATCTATCTATCTATCTATCTATCATCTATCTATCATCTATCTATCTATCTATTATCTATCTATTTGATTTTTGAGACAGGATCTCCCTGTTGCCCTGGCTGGCCTAGAGCTTGCTATGTAGACCAGGCTAGCCTCAATCTCATAGAGATCTGCCTATCTCTCCCTCCCCGAGTGCTGGGATTACAGGTGTGCTCCATATACCTGGCTTCTGTGAGTTTTTTTTTTAAATTTTATTTACTCTTTGTGCCTTCTTTCAAGCTCTGAGAGCTAAAGGCTTATGGATGGGGAACACAGGCAGGCTCTTCCCAATGGATCATAAAACCCTGAGGGAATTCTCTCTACCAGAAGATCAGGAAACTGTCAGCTCAGTTTTGTTTACATTCTGTCTTGTTCTACAGAGGATTTTGAATCATCTTACAAAACAAATAAAAATAAACCAACCAAACCCCCAAACCAAAACCCACTCATAAGAACATGGAAAAATACAAGAAGCATTGAATAAAGTCAAATCAGAGAGATTATATGTAGAATGGGGAAATCAAGTTCAAATAATTTAAAAAGATTTATTATTTTTATTTGTGTGTGTGTGTGTGTGTGTGTGTGTGTGTGTGTGTGTACATGTGACTGTAGTACCCACAGAGGCTGGGCGAAGGGCATCAGATCTCCTGGAGCTGTAGTGACTGGCAGTTGTGAGTCATGTGACATGAAGTGTTGGGATTTGAAATTTCCACAGGTATTCTGGCATTGAATTCAAGGCATCAGGCTTGAGCAGCAAGCTCTTTTATCAGGAAGCCATTTTGTCAGTCCAAGAACCAATATTGACCAATGTGACATACTACTGGTAAGAAGAGAGAGATGGTGTGTGGGCCCAGCATGAAGCTTCATGTTAGCTTTAAAGACTCAGTGAGCATCAGCAAAGTGAGGGTGCCAAGAATCAGTGGAAGGTGGTAAGAGATGGAGTAGAAGAACTCCAGCCTTCTCCGGAAGCAGGAAAACTGACGTGTGTCATCCCTCGCTGCTCAGGCTTTCCCAGGGTCTGAGCCCTGTGGCCCCTGCCTGGTGACATGCCCCTTCACTGGCTGCCTTCTGTTCCCCACCTCCTTTCCCCACTCTCACTTCACCAATCTCTCTCTAGGTGATTTCCTCAAAATCTGCTTCTAGTGGAATTTAATCTTTATTTTCATGTCATTTTTAAAAATATTTTTTCTTTTTTAAAATTTTATTTTTTTGAAGGTTTCTGATAATGCTACATTGTGAATATACAAAGGGCACAAAATGATTTTTTTTCAAGACTATTTCAAAGGATGGTGCCAGTCTATCATTGTCTGCAAAGCACCTTCACATACTGTTAATATAGGTCATTTTGTCTCTTAATTAAAGTAAGACACCATATGTCCATAGTTTTGGCCTGTACTGAAATGGGGGGAAAGAGGGTCCCCTAGAGGCTTCTTAGTCTCATTCGTAAAAGAATTGAAGAATGGACCCAAACAGCAGAAAGCAGACAGACTTACAGGGACCTGCATGACTGTGGCTGGTCAGAAGTTCTGTGGAGTTCTATGACCCTTAGGTGTAGAGGTTCAACTGTAGATGTGTTACCTAGGACATCTCTCAGATGTATATTCTCTGTGTGTGACCAGTTGTAGGATTCTGCAGTAACCTCCATCTGTTGTGAAAAGCCGCTTCTTTGACGAGTGGTGTATGGAATGCTTGTCCATAAATATAAGGATCCATAGTTAGCACACATAAGAAATTTCATTTGTCTAGAGACATGACAGAGATAGGGCTTTCTCTGGGATCTGTGTTCTCTCTTGTCATGTGTATTTGGCTGTGTTTACAGTGCCACCCATGAGTTCCTGCCCAATGAGAGATAACAGTGCCACTACCGCACCAATGGAGGTGGTTTGCTGTGCTGGTCTTTATGGTTATTAGGCTTTAGGGACGGGTTGGGCTATCGATTGATTGACTTTCTCCCTTTGCAGTTTGTATGTTATCATGTAGCATTATTAGAGTGAAACTTCAAGTAGAAGGCTTCCAGGTCAGTTCCTGCTCCATTGCTCCAAATCCTGTATCTGAAGTATGTCCTGTCTTCATCAGTAGGGTCTTATCTTCTAGTTCTGGGAGATAATCAAGAGCTCCGGCAATAGCCTGTGTCATTTTGGGAGTCTCTTGGACCACTCTCACCAACCACTCAAAGGGAGGTCCATCCTGTTCTTTGCCATACAGCCACCCAGGGATACATATGCACTAATGTCCCGACACTGTATGTGCGTTCCTCAGGGGGTTTCAGGGGCATCACATTTCCCTCTGGGTTCCCCAGCCCCCAAGATCCATTCATCTCTACTCTTCCTCCCATCTGACCTCCCGCCTCCCTCCCCAGTCCTAGTGCCCCCATTATCTCCACCCTCCCCCCAATAGCACCTGCTTCCCACCATCCCCCCTCTCCTGAGTTCCCTCCCTGCACCACTGTGGTCCCCTGCAAGTCCCTCCCACCTCTCCTCCCAGCTGAACATTCCCACTTTCCTCACCTCCCCCCGTAACATCTGTTGCCCACTGTCCCCCTCTTTCGGGTTCTTTTTCCCTTTACCTCCGTGTACCCGTTCCACTTTCCTGGCTCCTGGTGTTACATCAGGATATATGATATAACACATATAAGGGATGGAGCTACGACCCACAGACAAGGGAGAACATATGTCACCTGCTTTTCTGCCTTTGTATCACTTCACTTAGTATAACACTCTCTAGTTCCATACATTTGCCTGCAAATTTCATCTTTTCTTACTACTGAGTAAAACTCCACTTTAAGATTTATTTTACCCCTGTTAGACTGGAGACTGGCTAACTTCAAGAGAATGAAAGACATCAGATCCTGGTGAGGACATGGGGAAAGGGGAACCCTCATTCGCTGCTGGTGGGATTGCAAACTTGTGTGACCACCATGGAAAGCAGTGTGGAGAACTCTCAAAAAACCAAAAATGAATCTACTATATGACCCAGTGATTCCACTCCTTGGCATATACCCAAAGGACTCATCCTACTGTAGAGATACCTGTACATCTACGTTTGTTGCTGCTCTCTTCACAACAGCTAAGAAATGGAAACAACCTAAATGTCCCTCAACCAATGAATGGATAACGAAAATGTGGTACAGTTACACATACATTTAAAAAAATATTTGTTTTTGTTTTATGTGTCTGAGTGTATTGCCTGCATGTATATAAGTGCACCGTGTCATGCAATGCCCGAGAAGGTCAGAAGAAGGTGTCGGATCTCTTGGAACTGGAGTTACAGACAGTAGTTAGCTGCCATGTGGGTGTTGGGAACTGAACTCTGGTCTTCTGCAAGAGCAGCCAGTGTTCTTAACTGCTGAGCCATCTCTCTAGCTCCATAAAATTTTTTTAAAAATTAAAACAAATAGGAAGCTTGGACACAGTCCATTTTATTTAAAAGATAACGGTGGACTTGCCCGACAGATGCTCTGTGTACCTCCCACATTCCGGCCCGTAAACTCAGTTCTGGGGGCCCAACTGCTTAGGCAAACGTGGATCTGTGAGAGTGGGCACCACACAGTCCTTCTGTGTGGGAAGCTGCCAATTGCAGACCCCTTTGGAAAGCTTCCCACATGGACTTGCCCTGAAGGGATGTTAGGGAAGTGCAGTGTTCATGTGGCATGTGGAGGGGGAGGGTAGAGCCAACCAGCCTGGGCTGGGGTTCCTTTGACTCTGACAGATGGGAGCCATGCAGCTGGCTTTGTACGCAGATGCCTGTAGCATGGGCAAGTGGGTTGGTAGAGAAGGTAAAGTTCCAGATCTCGGGCTGGGGTTCCTTTGACTCTGACAGATGGGAGCCATGCCTGTAGCATGGGCAAGTGGGTTGGTAGAGAAGGTAAAGTTCCAGATCTCGAATCAGAGAGAGGTGGGCTTGAACCCCAAAGCTGGCATTTATCAGCTCTTTGACCTTGGCTGACTTGCTCACTGCCTCAGGTGACTGCCATGACAGTTAAATGACAAAAAGAACAAAGACTGACAGGTACTATACATGTGGCAATTACAATATTGATATGTGTGTCTACACATACACATACACATACACAGTATTTGTGTATCCAAAATATAATTTTTCAGTTTATTTTTAAAAAATATTTTGTTATTTTAATTTTATGTGTTGAGTGTATTACCTGCATGTATGTAAGTGCACTCGTGTCATGTAATGCCCATGGAGGTTAGAAAATCACATCAGATCCCCTGGAACTGGAGTTACGGACAGTTGATAGCGCCATGTGGGTGCTGAGAATCAAAACTGGGTCCTCTGCAAGAGCAGCCAGTGCTCTTAACTGCTGAGCCATCTCTCTCCAGCCCAATTTTGCAGTTTAAAGTTTTTATTTATTTATTTACTTATTTACTTATTTATCGTGTGTGCACGTGTGTGTATCTTTGTGTGTGTGTGCACACCATAGTGCACATGTGGAGGTCAGAGGACAGCTTCCCGGGAGTCAGTTCTCTGCTTCTACCATGTGGGCCCCAGGCATGGTGAACTACTCAGGAAGTCAGGTTTAGCTGCAAGCGCCTTTACCTGCTGAGCCATCTCACCAGCCCTTATTTTTGCAGTTTTCACAGCATCATGCAGTCCAGAAAATGAGGCTGGCTCGTGCCCTAAAGTATGTATCTGTGGAGATATGATTATGAATGTGGAAAAAGAAGAGACCCATTTTCTTGAAAAATGTTCTTAATACTGAAATGTTCAAGTGTACCCAGAAGTAGAAAGGACACTGTAACGAAGTCGGAACTATGCATCTCCTAGTCTGTGGTCATCAGACCCTTGAGGGTCTCACTTTATGCATCTACCCTCCGTATGTCTGCTACACACGAAGCACATTCCAGGCACCTAGTCATGTCACCTGCACCCTCAGTTGATGAAGTAACACATCCTCACTTAGGGCTGAAGGCACTGTCTGCAGTGCCAAGTCAGCCCTGGGCTTCAGGGTCTGGTGTGTCCCCTCCCATGGCCCTGGGCTCTGCGGATGCTCTTTCCTCCCTCTGCTGTGTTTGCAGGGCTGGTTCCAAGGTGGGATCTCATTCACACCCAGGCGCAGGCCGCAGCCTCTTCAGCCTTATCTGGTGTAATTCATGCCGAGCACCTGTCTCATCTCGGGAAGGCACTGCTGCCCCCACATTTCACAATAAATATCTTCTTAAACAGCCTGGTGTTCAGGCTCGTTTTTCATTTCCAAGGAGGCTTTTGACTGATAACCTGAAGAATTGCTTCCCTGTGACTGACGGGGTAACGTGCTACTGCAGCCTGCCGGTTCCCCCCTCCCGGAGGTAGGTTGGAGCTGTGACTTCCCAGTGCCCTGCCTGCCTCTGACAGAGATGCTTACCCCCAGCGCCTACCTGCTTCTTCTGCAGGGCCAGGCTTCCACTCCTAGGCGCCAAGCCTGCCCCAACCTGAGGGTACTCCTAAGGGACTCATTTCTCAGGCAGTCAGCGTGAAAGGCCTCCAAGGGATACTGAAAGGCATTTTAAAGGAGACCTTGAATTCTGCTGGATGCCAAGCTTTTAAGAGGAATTATGGCTGGAATTCTTTTTTAAAAAAGATTTTTTTGGAGCCAGTTGTGGTGGCACATGCCTAAAGTTCCAGCACTTGGGAGGCAGAGGCAGGCAGATCTCTGTGAGTTCAAGGCCTGCCTGGTCTACATAGTTCCAGGCCAGCGGGGGCTGCAGGGAGACCCTGTGGCAAAAAAAAAAAAAAGAAAAAAAAGACAAAAAAGAAAACCGATTTTTTTGCTTCATTGCTATTTATGCATGTATGTCTATGTGCATGTCTGTGTGTGTATGCCAGGTTCCTGCAGAGACCAGAAGGCTGTTGGATCCCTGGAGCAGGAGTTACAGGTGGTTGTGAGTTGCCTGATGTGGGTGCCGGAACAGAACTGGGGTCCTCTGGAAAAGCAGCAAGCACTCTTAAGGACTGAGTCATTTTCAGCTCTGGTGGCTGAATTCTGTCTTGGAGTGGAGGCCACAGCGGTGGGGACAGGCTCAGATCTTCACAGGCACCAGCCACTTATCCTTTGTGAACCTTTTTTACACCATATGGGTTATAATAAAAATACTCACATCCCACCTGATATGCAATTTACGTGTACAGATGTGGAGGCGCAAGTGACTACAAGGGAGTTGACATTCTGCAAACTTTTCATTCAGTGCCTATTAGGTTTGTGGTCTCAAGTTATATTCTACAAGGTTGCATTCGTCACACGTTGAATAATTCTACGTTCACTAACTTGGTGCTTTGAGGGGTTGGTTGTATTAGTTTTCTAGTAATTCCAGGTAACTCACCAAGTATTTTTGTTGTTGTTGTTGTTGTTATAACGGTAGGCCAGTGGCAGATAACTTTATAAAGAATAGTTTGGAGCTGGAGAGATGGCTCAGTGGTTAAGAGTGTTTGCTGCACTTTTGCAGAGGACCAGGGTTTGAATCCCAGTGCCCACATCAGCAGCTCACAACTGCTTGCAACTCCAGTTCCAGGGAGATCTGATGCTTCTGGCCTTAGCAGGCACCAGCACTCAAGTGGACACACCTATATATACACACATAATTAAAAATAATAAAATAGCCAGGTGGTAGTGGTGCGTGTGTTTAGTCTTAGCACTCGGAAGGCTGAGGCAGGCAGATCTCTGAGACTGAGGCTAGCCTGGTCAACATAGGGAGTTCCAGGCTAGCTGGGGCTACGAGGAGACCTTGTCTCAAAAGAAATCGTAAAGAAGATTGTTTAGCCCATAGTTCTGTGGTTTCAAGGGTGTGGCACCATGATCACTTTGACCTGGTGAAGACCTCTTAGTGGCAAACTTCACTTCATGAGATCCAATAGTGGGAGCAGGGAGGAAGGGATCACATGGCCATACAGGAAGCTGGAGGGTTCCACTGAGTGCTTAGCTTATCAAAAGTCACCATGGATAGGGATCACTGGAGACAGTTCTTATAATTTTCCTTTTTAAAATAGGTATTTGTGTATTTGTGTCTACACATGCTGCAGTGTGCAAGTAGAGGTCAGAGGACAAACTTCAGGAGTTGGTTCTCTCTTCTACCAAGTGCGTTCCAGCAACTGAACTTAGCTCATCATATTTGGCAGTTAGTGCCTGCTAAGCCATCTTGCTGGCCCCCCAGTTATTTTAATTTTCTAACCTTCTAGGACATTTTTTCTCCCTTCCCTCTAGCAGTGTAATGCATGGACTGAAGGTATAGCCTGGGAGTCAAGCTGCCTGGATTCAAGTCCCCACTCTAACACAGAGAGACAACTCTGTGCTCGTACCAAAGCCACTGAGTTGTACAGATGGGCGACTTGTGTGGCAAGTGAACTAGACTTCAACAGAGCAGCTTTGGAGTCCTGGCTCTTCCTCTTCCTGGTACTGTGACCTCCAGCAAATGACAGATGTATTAGTGTCCAAGTTTTCTCATCTGCCGCATTGGAGTCTAGGGCTGACACGACAAATAACCATAACCAGGAAGATTTGAAAACAACAGGCCTTTAGCCATATGGTCTTACCGTCAAGTCCCGGAGGGTAACAAAGAGCAGTGGCAATAACCTATAATGTTTGGGGGTCCCACTGGCCAACAACTCGAAGAGAGATAAGCCATTCCTGGCACTGGGCTCTTATTTGCTAGGATGGTGCCTAGTTAGGGTATTGTCCCCCCATTATAGGAAAACTCCATTTAAAATTTCTATATGCACACATTTAGAGAGTTGCTACAGTAGTAGGTTTCAATATGGTTTTCAAAGGGCCTTTACTGCTAATTATCCCTCCCCAAATTCCCTCCTCTATCCTACCGACCCATCACCCACTCCATTTAACCCTCTTGTTCTACTATCTCCTTTCTTCTTTTTTCTCATTGTATTCTATCTCCTTTCCCTTAAAATATTTCCCCCTCCTCCATGGGACCTTACTAGTTTCCTAACCTCTAGGGCTATTCCAAATGAAGCACACACATCTAAAGATTCAAAATTAACATCCACACATGAGAAAAAAACATATGAGTTTGTCTTTCTGGGTCTGGATTACTACAGGATGATTGTTTCTAGACAATACATACTTGGCACATAGAACATTGAGAAACTGAGTGGGTACTGACTTGGAAACTTCATCCCTACTGACTAGCTTTCAGAGGGATGGAAGGTGCTATGCATGCTCCCAGAGGAGAAAAGTCATCATCAACATTACCCAGCTCTGAACCCTGCAAACTACAATAACGACTGACCTGACAAGATATGTGCATTGGTGCAGTAGTGGCACAAATGTTATGGGAATAACCCACCACCCTCTGGTTAGATTTAAGACCTGCTCCATGAGATAGAACCCTTATCTCACACTGTTAATTAGGGCCAAGAACCTGTGTCTAGACAGGTCATGGGCCCTAGGGGAGAACCTGCTATGAATATTTTATTAAATGGACATAGTATTAAAATGACTCCTAATGATCTATTGCCCTACCCATAGATCAGTGCCTCTCTCAATCCTCATCAGAGAAGCTTCCTTTTGCAGTAGAAAGCAATTATCACAGAGACCCACAACAGGTCAACGTGCAGAGAATAAGACTGTGGGGTGCTCAGCCCTAAATGGAACACCCATATCACACCCCTCCCCGCAAGGCTCAGGGATCTTTAAGGAAGAGGGGGTGGAAAGATTGTAAGAGCCAGAGGTGGTGGATGACCACAAGGAAATGGTGTTTTCTAGACAGCAGGGCAGTTGCACATATGAACTCACTGTAGTTGTGTCAGCATACATAAGACCTGCACACACAGAAGCCAGACAAACTGGAGCGGGAGGTGGGCATGACATCTTACCCATAGTTGAGGGGCTATTGGCATTTGGGAGCTGCTGGGAGAGGAGGAGTCATCTTTCTTTAAGGTATGACCCTGGGGGGCTTTAGGACAAGTTCCACAGTCAAGAGTGTTTAGGCAATGCAAATTGTACTCAGTGGGAAAAAAACATGAAGTTGTGGGGTAGAGAGGTGGGGGCTGGATCTTCAAGGAGTTGGGGGAGGGAGAAGTATAATCATAATACATGGTATGAAACTCAAAGAGTTAAGGAGAATAACATGAAGTTGTGGGGTAGAGAGGTGGGGGCTGAATCTTCAAGGAGTTGGGGGAGGAAGAAGTATAATCATAATACATGGTATGAAACTCAAAGAGTTAAGGAGAATATTTAAGAAACAGGCCTTAATTCTCTCATAGTTGTAAAGAATGTATGTCCTAAATGGAGACACTGTCAGGGCTGTGTTCTCTCCAGAGAAGAATCTGAACCAGGCCTCTCCCAGACGCTTGGTGGTCCCTGGCCATCTGAGTCTATTCTCTGTTTCACCTGTCAGATGGCTTCCTTTCCTGAAGATGTTTTTAAAAATATTTATTTCATTTTTATTTGTAGGTATGCAAGTGTCTGTGCATGTGTATACAGAGACCAGAAGAGGGCATCAGACCCCCTGGAGGTGGAGTTACAGGCTGTTGTGAGCTGCCTGACATGGGTGCCTGGAAGTGAACCTTGGTCCTCTGCAAGAGCAATAAGCACTTTTTTTTGTTTGTTTTTTTTGAGACAGGGTCTCCCTGTAGCCCCAGCTGATCTGTAACTCACTATGTAGCCCAGGCTAGCCTTGAACTCACAGAGATCCACCAGCCTCTGTCTTCTGAGTGCTTGGATTAAAGGCGTGGGCTACTACGCCCAGCTTGCAATCTGTGCTCTCAACCACTGAACAGTCTCTCCTGTCCTACATATGTTTTTATCCAAATATCATTCTCCCCCAAGCACACCTGAATCCAGTATAACCTTATCTTAACTATACATCCAAATGTCCATCCTGTTTCTAGATAAGGTCATGCTTACACGTTCCAAGTATACATTAATTTTCTGGGGAAAGCGTTGAACCAAGT
>NW_008347121.1:72338-74591 GCF_000622305.1 Nannospalax galili
CAAAACAGTGGTTCTTTAGGCTTAAAGAGGTAGGAAATAATCTTAGTACAATCCTACCTAATTTCAATAAATAATGATGTGCTAATATTTAATAGGGGGTTATTTTGTAAATTTTTTTGATTTTTTGTGTATTTCATAAAGAACATCTTAATCATCTTTATACCCCCTTCTCCACTGGCATCCTCCAATAGTCCCCCACACCCCCCACACACACACTGGAATTCATGCGTTCTGTCATTTGTGTTAAGGCCTATCGAGTCATATTAGTGTTGCCAGACATCCCTCAGTACAAATTCATCCACTTGTGTCTAGTCAGTCTATCTAGAGTCACTCCCTTTAAGAAGATCAGCTCTTCCTCACCCAACAGTAATCAGCTTCCAATAATTCTTCAACTAAGATTGGGACCTGCTGTCCATTTCCACAGTTCTGTGCTGGGTTTTTGTCTGCTTGAGTTTGCATGGGCCCTGTGCGTGCTGACACCATTGCTGTAAGTTCATATGAGAAGGGTCCCAGAAGGCTGTAGGACTCTATTTCCATATGGTCACGCATCTCCTCCCTGGCTCTTACAATCTTTCCACCCCCTCTTCCACAATGGTCCCTGAGCCCTTGGTGGGTGAAGTTTAATACAGGAGTTCTGTCCAAGGACCCACATTCTACAGAAGGAATTCTAATCCACCAATGTCCATGTTCATGTAATGGAATATGCTGGAAGCACGGAGAGAATACTTGAAAAAGACTCTGAACAGAGGCCCTTGGAAGAGGCCAGTGGCTGAGATCAAGTCAAGTAGAGGCATGTGTTGAGGGCCCAGGGAGTCCTGATCGAGGGACAAGAAGAGGCGGAGGTGGATGATAGACAGAGGATGATCATCCAAAGTAGTGAGAAGGAAAACCCAGGAAGGAAAATTGAAAACACAGGGTTCAGTCATTGGAAAACAGGGTCATAAGTTTGACCAATAATGACTGGACTAGGCAGGGCTCATCTAGGTGCTGATGCTGAGGGGGCTGAGGATGCTGGGATTTGGTGGCCATGGAGATCTGTGCTGTTGTAGACTTCATTACCAATGTGTCCAAGGCTCATTGCCATACATGGAGTGATGGATGTGAAGGGATGAGGGCCAGGTTCTTTGTGAGAAAGCCGTGTCCTGCCAGTAGCAACGAACAGGCCTGAGGAGACAATGATGCCTCTTGCTACTCTCAGCTGGGGATTCGGTTCAGTGGTAGAGTGCTCACTTAGTGTGTCCTGGGTTCAATCCTCAGCACCACACAAAAAAGTATAATTTAATTTGTTTTTCTTCTACCAAACTTGATTCAGCATCATAGACCCAGTAAGGGTTTGAAGAAGTCACCAAAGAAATTTTCATTTCTTGCAGAGGAATATTTTGTTCAGATTTGTCCAAATGTGTTTTGTGTCATAGAAAAATCAAACTTGCAATGTCAGAAATTGCAAACCTGGACTTCTGCTTTGTGTGGCTCTGAAGGGCTTTTCAGTCTTTTGATGTGAATGATATCCAGTATGGAGTGATCAAGTTTATTGAGGATGCTTCAAAGCCCTCAACCAATTTCATTTCATAAGTCAGTCAATAAAGAAACAAAATGCCCAGGATGGTAGTTGGCTGCAGGCTGCGGGGAGCTTTCTAAGTGTTCTGACTTCTCAACTCTGAGATTTATTCTCAGGTCATCCCTGAAGCAGATACTTGGCTTTGACAAGAGGATCTGAGATGATCCCGATTTATGTCTACCTAAATATATATGTTGAAATTATGATCTCCAGTACCTTAGAGTATGACTGTACTTGGAAATGATGCCTTTAAAAAGAGACTATAGGGGCTGGAGAAATGGCTCAGCAGTTAAGAACACTGTTCTTGCAGAAGACCCAGGTTCTAATCCCAGCACCCACATGGCAGCTAACAACTGTCCGTACCTCCAGTTCCTGGGGATCCAACAGCCTCTTCTGACCTCCGTGGGCATTGCATGACATGGGTGCACTTACCTACATGCAGGCAATATACGAATACACATAAAATAAAGATAATACATAAAATATTTTAAAAAGAGAGACTAGATTAAAATGAGGTCACTTGTAAGTCTTAATTAAATAAGATTGTTGTCTTTTTATTAAATATTTAATAACCACATAATTAGTAGAAGCATTTCATTATAACAGTATTGACATATTCAATAACAGTTTCCAGAGCAAAGATGCATCTCTTTCAATATTGGCCGTAAATATTTAGGTTCAGTGTTGAATTGATA
>NW_008347121.1:74708-77784 GCF_000622305.1 Nannospalax galili
AAAGATTCATTGTTTTTGCTAGAGATGTTGGTATATGCCTCTCTAATCTGTATGTATCTGATTATTACTAGTTATAATTGGTTGCACTTGGATCCTTGGCACCTGTGTATGTCTATGCGATCATCAGGTAGATTTCAATGGTAATGTTTTTCACATCTACTAATTAACATGAAGCAAATTTTTATGCTTCTTCCTCAAATATGTCATTTTTAAATTTATTGATTTTTTTTTGTGTATTCCATACAGAACATCCCAAATGGCACCCTCCCATAGCCTCCCCCCACCCCCACTGGAGCCCATATACTCTGTCATCCCTGTTATTGTCCACTGTGTTGTCAGCACCCCCAGCCATTCCCCAGTGCTTGTCCATCCGCTGAGTCTAGTCAGCCTATCTAGAGAACTTTGTTTTAGGAAGATCAGCTGTTCCTCATCCAGCAGCAATCAGATGCCAATATTCCTTTAGATGAGATTGGGGTCTGCTGTTCATTTTCCCAGTTCTGTGCTGGGTTACTGTCTCGGAGTCCCTTGGGCCACTTTGGCCAACAACTCAAACGAAGCTATCTCCTGTCTGGCATTGTTTCTTGTTATGTAACTTTTAGCTATACACATGGACTCTTAAAGAATTACATTGATCCCTTTAATCTTTGGTTATACTTTCCTTTTGGGTGTTTAAGACCAACCAATTTATTTCTACTCTTAAGGTCATTTGAAGATCTGTTCTTCAGGGGTCACATGGGTTTGGGAGGATCCCCTGGCTCCTTTCTTTTACCAGTTCCATCTGTGTGAAGATAAGTCAAAGGTCCTGCTTAACCGTGGCTGGCTTCACTTGGAAGCATGGAGGAAATGTTTCCTCTGTGTTGACCCTCTTTGTAGACTGGACATTGGTTCAGGTCCATCTGGTGGGGTCTCCACAGCCTCCTTGATCAAGAGGACAAGGGACTCACCACAGTTATGGAACATTTTGAGAGATGCTCCATAGTCCTCTGGAACTTAGTTGACCTTGGAGTACAAGGAACAAAAACCATCCTTTAAGTCCCTCTGACCAGATTAGTATAGGCCTCAAAGTATGGCTGTTAAACATCCGAGAAGGTTAGTTCCACCAGTCTGGTCCTTTTAATTACCATGTGCTGTGTAGATGAAGCTTGGACAAAGACAAAAGGTTCTCAGATAAACCTTGAGTAGACATATATTATGTTCCTTGAACTAGTTGTATGTATAATTTGTCAGTAGGTTGTTGGACTAATACGGTTCCCTTTGGGTTGTTTTTTTTGGTCTTTTTTGAGACAGGGTCTCCCAGTAGCCCCAGCTGGCCTGGAACTCACTATGTAGACCAGGCTGGCCTTGAACTCACAGAGATCCACCTGCCTCTGCCTCCTGAGTGCTGGGATTAAAGGCATGCATCACCACACCCAGCAAGAAACATGTGTCAGAAGTGGGATACGAACCCTTCTGTTTTTTTTTTTTCTAAAAACTAGCTAGGCATCATTTATCTCTCTCATTGTCTAACCCTTCCACCGTGGTTTCCCCATTTCATGTGCTGGATTTTTCCCATTCCTCCCTTAATAATACCCTTCTCCTATGGTCCCACCTCTCTTGAGCTCCTTCTTTCCCTTTATCCATAATATTCCTTGTATAACCCTCCCTCCCCATGCCCTTAAAATAACCCCATTTTTACCATATCTCCCTTATTAATGCCTGTTTCCTACTGTTCTTCTCTCTCAGGTTCTTTCTTTTCCTTTACCTTCCTGGTTCCTTTTCATTATCCTGGTTCCTGTAGTTATGTCTGGATATATACTCACTTACAAGGTTTTGGTGCTAGGAGCCACATGTGTGGGAGAACATATATCTTTTATTTTTGTTGTTATTTTGTTTTTTTTTTCCTGAGTCCGTGTTACTTTATTTAGTAACAGTTTCTAGTTCTATCCATTTACCTGCAAATTTCATGATTTCACCTTTATTGCGGAGTGGAACTCCATTGTATAAAGGATCCACATTTTTATTATCCACTCATCAGTTGAGGGACACTTAGGTTGTTTCCATCTCTTAGCTATTGTGAAAAGAGCAGCAACAAACATGGATGTACAAGTGTCTCTGCAATAGGATGAGTTCTTTGGGTATATGCCAAGGAGTGGTATAACTGGGCCAAATGGTAGTTAATTTTTAGTTTTTTAAAAGTTCTCCTGCTTTTCATAGGGGTTGAACAAGTTTGCAGTCCCACCAGCAGTGGATGAACGTTCCCCTTTCCCGAGGCCAGCTCTCAGAAGTTATAAATATCATGGTCTGTGAATACTTGTTACTTTGCTCTGTGGACCCTTTGAGATGTTGCCGTGGGTTTTGCTGTCTGCCACCCTTCGGGGAGGCTTCCCCTCCCACATTCACGTGTTTGTAGTAAGGCTCACAGTCATGGCTACCCTCCCTCTGCAGGCCAATCCCCACCGAATGATTGGAGTTAGGGAGAGAGGGAATTGAAGATGGCTCTAAGTTGTTGGCAAAGGCATCAAGATGGACCCCTGGGGGAGAGGATATGTAGGAATGAGCAAGCGTGGGGAGACAGTGACGAGTGGTGACTCTCAACAGCTAAGAAGTAAGTGGGTAAGAGTGATGTTAGGAGGCTGGTGGAGGATAATGGACAGGGAGAGGAGGGAGCAGGCAGGAGGTCACTGATCTCATGATATCATTCAATCTTTCTCATATTCTAAGGATGATGACAGAGGCCATGCTCACATGAGCTTGAGTTTCAAGCACAGGTTGAAGCCAAGTTTGGGACTGGATGATGGGAAAGCTTCTTATCTGCAAGCTTGAAGGAAGAGAGTTGGCTGTTCTCAAGAGCAATCAAGAAGATGGTGGGGGGCTGGAGAGATGGCTCAGCAGCTAAGAGCACTGGCTGCTCTTGTAGAGGACCCAGGTTCAGTTCCCAGCATTCACATAGTGTCTAGCAACTGTCCGTAACTCCAGTTCCATGGGATCTGACACCATCTTCTGGCCTCTGTAGGCAATGCACAACACAGATGCACTTACATACATGCAGACAATACACTCATACACATAAAATAAAAATAATAAATAGAAATATTTT
>NW_008347121.1:78517-85520 GCF_000622305.1 Nannospalax galili
ATAACTAATAATTCAATTGTAAATCTAAAAATTTACAGCCAATTATGAAAGAGATGCATCATAGCTCAGGAAATTGTTATTGAATATGTTAATACTGTTGTAATGAAATGCTTCTTCTAAGTATGTGGTTATTAAATAAATAATTTTTTTTAAAAATCACAGACACTTGAGCCTGGTGTGGTTGCACATACCTTTAATCCCAGCACTCAGGGAGGAAGGGGACAGAGGCAGGCAGATCTTTGTGAGATTGAGGTCAGCTAGGCTACACAGTGAGTTCCAGGCCAATTGGGACTATGGAGAGACCCTCAAAAAGACAAAAAGAAAAAAAAGAAAAAGAAAAAATCACAGTTTTAGGCTTGAGAGATGAGTCAGCAGTTAAAAGCACTGGCTTCTCTTCCAGAGAACCCTGGTTTGATTCCCAGCTCCTACATGGAAGCTAACAACACAGGCATTGCAGTCAAGTAGTGCACCTACATACTTGCAGGCAAAACACTCATACATATAAAATTAAAAATTTTTCATTCATTCATTCATTTAAAAAAGAAACTAATGGTGGGGCATGAGAGCTACTCTGCAGTTAAGGGCACTGACTACTCTTGCAGAGACCTGGGTTCCGTTCCCAACACCCACATGGTGGCTAACAACCATCACTAATTCCAGGGGATCTGATGCCTTCTCTGGCCTCCTCAGGCATTGCATGACACAGATGCACATACATACATGCAGACAATACACTCATACACATAAAATAAAAATAATAAATAGAAATATTTTAAAAAAGAATTGAGGGGACTGGAGAGATGACTCAGCAGTTAAGAACACTGATTGCTCTTGTAAAGGGACCCAGTGGGTTCCAATCTCAGCACCCACATGGCACACAACTTTCCATAACTCCAGTTCCATGGGATCCAACACCTTCTTCTGGCCTCTGTGAGGCACTGTATGACATGGGTGTACTTACATACATGCAGGCATAACATTCATACACATAACAAAAAAACCCCCCAAAACCAAAATGTGAGGAGGAAGAGAGAAAGCTAGAGGAGAACCAGAAGCCTCTCTCAGCTCAGGGGTATGACAGTAAAGTGAAGGGGGAAGACTTTGCTCTTGGACAGGCCATGGAGCCTAGGAACAGGTCAGCCATGTTAATGTCGAGTTCTTCCCTTTGTGATGCATCAAGCGATGGACTTTTTAGGATAGCTTTATTTATTTCTGTGTTCGTGTGTGTGTGTGGGGGGGTACACGTGCATGTGTGTGAGTCTATGGAGACCAGAGGACACCCTTGGGTGTCATTCTTCAGGTCTGCTGTCCATCTTATCTTTAAAGATTGATGATTATGATGGTGATGATGATGGTGGTGATGGAGATGGTGGTGATGATGATGACGGTTTATTGATTTAGTGGGGAGGGCATGCTACAGTCTTCATGTGGCGATCAGAGGACAACTTTTAGTAGTTGATTCTCCTCTTCCACCATGTGGGGCCAAGGATCCAGTTGAGGTGATCAGGCTCGGCTGAGTTATCCACCTTATTTTTGAAGCAGGGCTTTTGTTGGCCTGGGGTTCACCCATTAGACTAGGCTGTCTGCCCAGAAAGCCCCAGGGATTACAGTCAGATCTTCTTGAAGCCTGGGATTATAATCTTGACTATACTAGACTTTCAAGTGCATGCCACCACCAAGCCAGGCTTTTTTTTACGGTAATTCTTTATTTTTGAAAATTTCATAGATGAGTATTGCCTTTGTATTATTTCCATCCCTCCAAGCCCCCCACCAAATCCTCCTCAATTTTTTGTTGTCTTCTTTGATTATTATTATTTTGTACACTTATGTCTGTACATATACATATAAAACAAACTGAGGAGAGAGGCCTCAGAGGAAGCCAACCCTCTTAATACCTTGATTTCAGGCTTTCAACTCCAGAACCAGGAGAAAATACATTTCTATTGTTGAAGTCCCCCTAGTCTAAGGTACTCGATTATAGAAGCCCCAGAAAACCAACACAACCCTAGTTCTGAGAACAGATTTCTTTTTTTGAAAATATTTAGTTTTCAATAAATTTAATTTCAGTCGCTCCTCCCTCCATGTCCCCTCCCCCTTAGCCATTCATACTGATGCCTCGGCCAGAAAGTTAGAGCTATCTTCAGTTCCCTCTCTCCTTAACTTGAATGAGCCAACATATACAGGAGATACAAAGTCCATTTAGTGGTGCCCATGTATACCTGTCTTTAGGGCTGTCCATTTGGGATTAGATAACTTCTCAGGAGCTTGTGAACTAATCCCCCTTCCCTCAGCATCCATTGGTTGCCTGTAGCTCTTCATCTTGACACTGCCTCCCCCCCACCTTGGCATGTCAAGTGCTTTTGTCAATATGTAGATCTCGTTAGACTACCACACTGTGGCGATCTTATCATTGAAGCTTCCCTATTGTGCCTAGAATACATTAACTGGCAGCAGGTGTCTTCTCCCTCTGGCTTTTACATTCTTTCCGCCTCCTCTTCCAAGATGTTCCCTGAGCTTTATGTCTAGAGTTTACATTGTAGAAGTGTCACTTAGGGCTGGGCATCCCACAATTTGTTCTCTGTATTTGACCAGTTGTGGAACTTTGTAACAGTCGCCATCTATTGGAAAAAGAAGCTTCTTTGATGAACGGTGATTGGTACACTCGTCTGTAAATAAGGAAACATATTTAGAACATGGTAAGAGATTACATTGTTCTAGGGAAGTAACAGAAGTAGGTTCTCTAGGGCCCATGACTTTCCCAGCCATGTGTACTTGGCTGTTTACAGTACCACACAAATTTCCCGTCTGTCGAGTGGGCCTTAAGTTCAACTAGACAGCTGTTGATTACCCCCATGATCAAAGTGCCCCTACTAAACCACAGAGACATTTGCTGGGCCAGTCATTGTTGTGGTTCATAGGCTTTAACCGCTGGGTATGATGGACTGGTTTTTCTCCCTTGGCCGCTTGCTTGAGTATCTTCTGGTACTATGAGAGCTGGTCTTCAGGGAGGAGGCTTCCAGGTCAGTTCCAGCTTCATTGCTCCAAGTCCTGCGGCCAAAGTATGTCATGTCTTCAGCGATAGGGTCTTAGCTTCACGTTCTGGGAGGCGATCAAGGGCTGTGGCGATAGCCTGTGTTACTGTGGGAGTCACTTGGACTACACTGACCAACAACCTGAAGGGAGTCTTCCCCTGCCTGCATGCCTTGCTTTTTACATGGATTCTGGGGATTGAACTCAGGCTCTTACTGACTGAGCTGTTTCCCCAGCTCATGTTTGGTATTGGCTTTTAAAGAAGAAACCAAGGACGAGGTAGTATATTGGTCCTCTGAGTAAGCAGGGCCCCCAGCAGGTGACAGAGCTTCACATAAAGAGCCTCAGCTGACAAACGGGTTTTCTTCTTTCTATTCAGTGTCTGAACACACGGTCTTAGATGCTCCTTTCAGGACTGCTTCATCCTCAACACACCGGAGGTGCCTAGCGAGGGTTTGCTGACTGACCTATAGTCTCAAAAAAGTACTACGGTGAGAAGGCCCCAAATGACCCTGCTTGCACTTCCGTCCAGAGGCCTGCTGCTCTAAAGATAGTGCAGAAAGTACCGGTTGCCACTTGGAGACCCCAGCACAGGAACTGGCTGCACTTAAAGTCACAAGGTTCACTCTGCAGCTTCCAAAACATCTTTTTTCTTTTCCCAGCCAAGTTTCTGATCTGCTAGTAGTTCTTACTAAATGACCTAGAAGCAGCCAGTGCCCCCAGGGAATGAAGCTGTCTGAACTTCCTCCTATTTACTGGCTACCCCACCCCCTCCTTTCACTGCTGGGACACTCCTGCTTTCCAGAGCCTTCCCACCAGCCCTTCCTGCATCTAGGCACCAGCAGAGCTCTGGAACCTTAGTCTGTCAGATGCAGACCCTGAGCTGGAGGGCAGCCAGTCATAGCCAAGAATGTTGGCATGAGGCTTAAATCCACACTGGCCTTCCTCCCGCCCCCCTGCAGGGGGCCTAGTCTGGTCTTCCTGTTCCAGTTTCTCTCTTGGTTCTGGCCAAGGCACGTGTGCAGTTTCTTGGTTAAAGTTGCACGTGGACAGCTGGGCTTTGTGGTCCAAATAATCAGCCCTGTGAACATAGACTGTGGGAATGTTGACTAGAAACTAGGTTTTCTTTTGCACATAGGTTTGTTTGATCCATTATCCTGTGTACCCCCTTTAAGAAATTCCAGTGCTCTCTTTTCCTTGTGTTTGAGTGGAAGTGACTACTTGTCTGGTTGCCCAGATTGGGGTGGGAGCAGGCCAAGAATCCCTTCACACACACAACTCAGTGCCCACACACAACATCTGAACGCTTCTAGGAACATTGACTCATCCTCTTTATCATTGGTATTCATTCATTACAAAAGTATGCAGGCCTACTGTGTGCCAGGGACATTGCTGGATGCTAAAGGCATAATGCATCTGGCTCTGCCATCCTGGACTTGGGGTCTTTTGGGAGACAGCTGACTGTTGTGGTAGAGAGAGATGAGAACGTGGCAAAATGACTCCTTACATAAACCTGGGAGCCCAGGGGGAGTTTCAGAAAGAGATGCTATGTATGCAGACTGCAAAATGCTGACATGGGCCAGGAGGCCAGGGTGATGCTGGCACTGTGACCTGGAGCCACTAGGTGAACCTGACATCCAGGCATAGGTCAGTCAGCACAGCACCAGGTGTGAGGAAACGCAATTATATAGGGAGTCCAGCCAGGAATACATGAGACTGTCAAATGAGGCTGGGGGGACAATCCAGTGCATTACGCCCATGTCACTGCATGTCCCTTGTAAGAGCATCTATTTTGTAGGCTCTAGGCTTTTGATTCTGTAGAGCCAAGACTTGTTCAGTGTCCTGGAGGGTAAACTTACTCTTAGGCAAAGCCCGGGATGGAACCCTCTAAAGGTCAGCCTCATTTATAAGCTCCAATTTCCAGACACTGACAATAAATTTCTTATAGGACAAGTGCCTTAAAAACTCCTGCCAATGGGCTGGAGAGATGGCTCGGTGGGTAACAGCACTTGCTGTTTTCCAGAGGACCTGCCTTCTTCCCATGACCCATGTTGAGAAGCTCACAAGTGCCTGGAACTCCAGCTCCAGGGGCTTCAACTCTGTCTTCTGGCTTCTGGGGGCAACTGCACTCTCATGCACACACACAAATAAAAATTAAAAAAAAACAAAAAACAATCTTGAAAACCTGTGCCCCAGGCAGCAGACAGGGGACATGTGACTTCTTATTTTATGAGCATGAAAACAAAGCTGCCAGTAACTTTGGAAATTTTAGTTACACTTGGGTTATTTTAGGCAAATCATGTGGCCAGTGTTTGCAGAGTGCTCGCCATGTGCTGAGCACTTACAGTTGCTGTTTGTGACCTCATACCGTCATCACAGCCACACGGTGGTGTAGGAACCATTAGCTCTCCACTGTGTGGAAGAGGAAGATGAGGCACAAAGAGACTGACGAAATTATTGCCAGGTGTCTCAAGATGAGCAAGCAGATCACTGGATGCCTCACCTTGACCTGGGCTCCTTACCCTGTGACCACCTCTCAGAAGTCCTCTGTGCTTATTGGTCCCTCACACACAGAGGCCCCTCTCTTGATTCTTTAGGGCGAGAAGAGGTCTAGACTGCGGCCTCCCCAGTACAAGAACAGATGGTGGAGACAGGGGTGTGGGAGTTGGTATTGCACAGCAGCTCTGTGGGAAAGGCTGCCTGCCTGTGTCTGACATCAGGAGTGAGCTTTAGGATTCTGGCTTTCCTGGGAGGCAAGTCCAGTGAGACCCAGGCATAAGGAAGAAGGGGAAAGGGCAGGAGAGATGGAAGAAACAGCCAGAGCCGTGGAGGGTCCATTTGAAGACCCTAAGAGAAGCCTTAGGGAGATGGGGCCTCATGTCTCAGGCCAGGTCTAGCCCCTGCTGTCCCCCTCCCCCAGGCCTTTGCAGATAATATGGGAATAAATTGGGCAGGCAGGACCAGCAGACTTGACACATGTGTACAAATCACTGGATATTAATTTTCTCCAAGCCCCTATAAGTAATAAGTGACAGATTCAAAACCTGCTCAGTGTATCTTTGGAAGTCACCTTCTCTGGCCAGGATAAGAAATAACTGTTCTTTGTAAAAGATGCTGTGTCTCCGCAGTGTAGGAGGTGGTGTCTGGGTTTGGACACATGTCTTTGTGTGCTTCACTGATGTGTGCCTGCGTGTGTGCATGTGTGCAGATACCTGGGGTTCTCCATCTGCAGTGCTGGCAAAGCGCAAGGCTGCACTTGCTGTGGAATCAGCAGGCCGGTCCTGCCAGAGCTGGGGACAAGGAGGTGTGGCAGATATGACTTGACTGTGTGGCTTTGTTTCCCACAGGGATGGAGCGACTCTCCTGCCCTGGGTCTGTCCATGTGGGACCTTGACCGTGCAGGGAGCCGGCAGGATAAGGAGGTGTGAGGACAGTACCTTCAGAGAAGTTAAGACAGACTCACTGACAGGTGGGTCCCGTTGGCTTTGCAGACTTCCTTTCTGAGTCTCATTTTCTGCTGCCTTCACCGGGGACTTCTGAGGTACCAGGTGGGTACCAGGGCAAGGCGTGCTTCTTCCAACATTCCAGGGAGCATCTTTTATTGGTTTTACTTGTTTATTTTTATGGATTGGTTGACTTTATTTTTGTGGTGCTGTGGACTGAACCCCCAGACCTCAAGCATATTATTAGACAAGCACTCTACCACTGAGTTACTGCCTATGATGGTTTTCTAGACTGGAATGCAACAGCCCCCTTCTGTGTTGGGTACCATATCAGACAGGTTCTTTAGAGGGATAGAACTGATAGAATTAATATATAAATTTTTATATTTATTTATTTATTTGCTTTTTTTTTGTCTTTTTGAGACAGGGTCTCCCAGTAGTCCCAACTGACCTAAAACTTGCTATGTAGATCAGGCTAGCCTTGAACTCACAGAGCTCCACCAGCCTCTGCCTCCTGAGTGCTGGGATTA
>NW_008347121.1:85747-112367 GCF_000622305.1 Nannospalax galili
AATATATATATATATATACATTCAAAAAATATTTTATTATTTTTATGTGTATGAGTGTACTGCCTGCATGTATGTGAGGACACCTGGAGAGCACCCCATGCAAGGCCCACAGAGGTCAGAAGAGGGAGTTGCATCTCCTGGAACTGGAGTTAGGATGGTTGTTAGCCACCAAGTGGGTGATGAGAACTGAACTCAGATCCTCTGCAAGAACAGCCAGCGCTCTTAACCGCTGAGCCATCTCTCCAGGCCCAGAATTAATATATGTTAAAATATTTATTAGATTGGCTTCTAGGCTGCCACTCAGTCCACAAGGCTATCTCAGCAGTCCTAGTCTAGCACTGAAGGCCTGGAGGACTGCTGGAGAGCTGCTGGTCTTGTCTGTGAGGAGCCTGACGAAGCTGGATCTTATGTCAGCAAGAGAAAGGAGCAGCAACAGGGTAGATGGACTGGCCAGCCTGAGAGACAGGCGGTCTTCCAGCAGCTTCCTTCTCCCCATCCTCTTACCTGGGCAGCCACTGGGAAGTGTTGCCCACACATACTGTCCTAAGTCTGTCCACTTCAAATAATCAGACCAAATCCCTCACAGGTGTGCCCAGAAACTTGCCTTTTACTTGGTTCCAGATCCAGGTAAGATGAAGGCCAAAATCACCTATCACAGGCACAGAGGGCTTTTGAGTTGCATGCTGGACAAATGAAACTGATGGGTGAACAAACATTAGGCTAGATTGGTGGCCTTGTGGGACAGAGAGCTGCTGCGCGTCCTCTACTGTGCACGGGTGCGTCTTTGGTCAAGGCACTTCTTATGCCTTAATCGATGATGTTGTTAAATCATTTAAGAAATCCAGGAAGCTAGACAGGGAAGATCCAGAAATGAAAGATCCAGTCTACATTCTGGAAGAATCCACAGTGGAGATACTGTTGAATTCAAGAGAGGATTGGAATAAACCGTGGTCGGTTCTGAGAGGAGAGAAAAACAAGGGGTCCTGGAGGCCCCATGAAGTAGGTAGAATCCAGCAGGTAGGGTGTCCAGCTCTCTAGGCTGTGAACATTATTCCCAGAAAAAAGTCACACCTATGTTAAAAGAGTCTAAAAAGCTAACTGCCTGGTTAGAACGTATTGATTGTGGAGAGTTGAGATGTTGCAGATCCAGAGCTGACTTACCTTGGCCACCTCTAGCCCCTTAACAGCCACTCATTTCCCACCTCTATGTCTGACTTAATGCCCTGTATCGTGTGAAACCATTTGGGATTTATTGACTTAACAGACCCTTAGCTTCACAAACTTGATGTGTAAGAGTGTTATCAGACAGCACCTAAGACCTACAGTGGAGGGTTCCCCACTTTGCTGTGACCTACCCACCTGATGTTCCCACCCACAGATTTGAAAAATGCCTTGACATGACTTTCTTTTGTTCTGTGACTTTAAAAAAAATCACACAACTCTTACCATGCTGAAACGCGGTGTTTGGGGTAGCCTGAATGTGTGCCCTGCTATGGCCTCGTATTTGGCTTAAGAGTCAACCACCTCCTACTCCCTTGAGACGATGGCAGAGTTTGCTGTTGATTCTGCCTTACCTCTAAGCCCTAGGAACCTGCTGATCCTGACCAGTGGGCTGAGAGGAGATTGCCCTAGGACCAGAGGGGAGGTAGGCCTTCAGAGAGGGGGAGGAGGGAGGGTGTGTGTTAATGGGGTTACAAGACACGAAAGTAGAGGGGGGCTGTTGGGGGAAGAAGGGGAGAGCAAGAGAGGGGCAGGAGGACAGAGGAAGGTAGTGGGGGAGGGGGACAAATGAAAACAGAGAGTGAAAACTCCATAGCTGAACCCGTGACTGTGTATGCAAACAAAGATTATTAAAAATAAGAAATCAAGAATGTCCATGTGAGGCAAGGGGTCCCCACCAGTGTATGGTGCTAGATCCTGAAAGAAGGCTGCACGGGCTGCTGGTTGGTGTAGAGGGTAGTGAACATTAGAATGACTCTGGGAGTGAGCCCTGGATGGGAGGAGTCTGTGGGTGCTCATAGGAGGAGCACACGCGCAGCCATTGTTTAGCTGGTGTATGGCAGGGCAGGAAATGTGTGGAGAACCCTGCTAATCTCATCCCCCTTTGTTAGCTGAGTTACAAATCCTTTATCTGTTTTATTTTTAGAGCAACTCTGATGGTCTTGGAACTCACTTTGTAGACCAGGCTGGCCTTGAACTCACAGAGATTGATTGGCCTGCCTCTGTCCTCCTTTCTCCCAGTGTAGGGATTAAAGTTGTGTGCCACCATGCCCAGCCAGGTCCTAGGTCTTTAAGGTTTGAGTCATTCCCAAGGCTCCACCCAGAGTCCAGTCTCCACACAATCATAAGCAAGCAGCCTTGTGGCCTGCACCATCCCAGTCAGTTTTTGTTGTTACTCCCCACCCATGTCTACTTATGTCATGGGAAAGGTTTTCCTCTTGTCCTTGGGTGGAGGCTCCGATGGGCCCTGTACTTTTTCAACCACTCTCACTCGACTAAGATGCTTGGCGGCACAAGCCTTCAATCCCAGTACTTGGGAGGCAGAAGCATGTGGCTCTCTGTGAGACGGAGGCCAGCCTGATCTACAGGCCAGGTGGGGATGCAGGGAGACCCTGTCTCAAAAACAAAACAAAACAACGAACAAACAAATTCCTGGCTCACAGTGTGTTGTTCCAAAGGATGTTCATGTCAGTCAGTCACTGGTGTGCCCCGGGTAGGAGAATCTAAACTCCTCACTTTTGTTCTATGTCATTTCTGTGACTATGATAAAAATGCTGATAAAAAGCAACTTAGGGGAGAAAGGGTTTATTTAGTGCACAATTCCAGGTTACAGACCATTGTGGGGAAGTTGAAGTGGCCAGTCGCATCCCACTCACAGGCAGGAGCGGAGACAATGAAGGCAGGAGAGTTTAACACTTAGCTCACTTTCTCCACTCTTATAAAGCCGTGGACCCTGAACTAGAGAATGGAGCCAGCCACAGTGGGCTGCGTCCTTCGACAACAATGCATGTAATCAAGACAATCCCTCACAGACATGCCCACAGGCCACCTGGTCTAGACAATCCCTTATTGAAACTCTCTTCCCAGGAGATTCTAGCTTGTGTCAGGTTGACAGTTAACACTGCCATCACACCTCCCCAGGGGGAGAGCTCCTGCCCTGCTCTCTATGCCCGTGCCCGCAGCCACGGCCACGCCATCGGCTTCCTCTTTGTCTCTCCCAGCCTGGCAAGCAGTTTTTGACTTCCAGTGCCTGTGTAGGGGATGAGAGAGGAGAAGGGCTTGGCTTCTCAGGACCTGGCCTGAACGGGTCACCATATCACACATTAATGTAAAGGGACATAATTTTAGATGAAAAAGCTGAGACAAAACAAACACCCAAGCAAATGTGTGATCTCTTTCGTTTTGTAGGAACGAGTTCCTTGGATGGCCTAGAACTCCTTGTGTAGACCAGGGTGGCTTTTAATTGTCAACCTGACACAATCTAGACTCTCCTGGGAAGAGAGTTTCAATAAGGGATTGTCTAGACCAGGTGGCCTGTGGGCGTGTCTGTGAGGGAAATCCTAATGATGACCGAAACATACCGAGCCCATCTGCTTTGCAAACACATCCACAGCCAGAGGTGACCTGCACACACCAGTTTTCACTCTGACACCCAAGGCATTTGGTCTGCACAGTCAGATTCATCATCTCTGTTGAACTCCTTACCCCATAAGGGTCACACGAGGCTCTAAGAGTTAAGTGATTCGTCAAGGTTGGATAGCTTGTTTGCGTGGGAGAGCAGGGGTGTGAACTCAGAAAGCTTGCCTCCAGAACCTGGTTTCATTTTAAAATTACATCTGTTTACTTATTTATTCACGTGTGTGTGTGTGTGTGTGTGTGTGTGTGTGTGTGTGTGTGTGTATGTGTGTATACACCATAGTACATGTAATGAGGTCAAAGGACAACTTGTAGGAGTCTATTCTCTCCTTCCACCATGTATGTTCTGGGGATCGAACCTGGTTTCTGTATCTTTCTTTTTTCTTTTTCTTGTGAGGCAGATTCTTACTATGTAGCCCTGGATGGCCTGGAACTTCCCGTGTAGACCAGGGTGGCTTTGAAGTCAGAGATCTGCCTGCTTCTGGCTCCTAAGTGCTAGGATTAAAGGCATGTGCCACCATACCTAGCATGGTTTCTTTTTTCTTTTCTTTTCTTTCTTTTTTTTTTGGTCTTTTTGAGACAGGGTCTCTCTGTAGCTCTAGCTGGCCTGGAACTCACTATGTAGACCAGGCTGACCTTCAACTCACAGAGATCTGCCTGCCTCTGCCTCCTGAGTGCTGAGATTAAAGGGATATGAGCCACCATGCCCAGCCTAGCATGGTTTCTTAATTGCTCTTCTGTATGAAGCTAGTGTCTTTTGGGAGAGAAATTTACTGCTCATTACCTACTTGGTCATTTACCTCCCTTTGGGTTATGGGGCCCATTACTAGACTCATAGTCCTTTTAACAGTATCAAATCTCAGCTAATGAAATTGTGTACCTTGGAAAAAAATTCTTCTGAGAAGCTGGAGAGATGGGTCTGTGGTTAAGAGTACTGACTGCTCTTGCAGAGGACCCGAGTTTGGTTCCCAGCACCTATGTTAGGCAGCTTACAGTCACCTATAACTCCTGCACCAGAGGATCCGTTGCTCTTGTCTGGTCTTTTCAGATACACACACGGGTGGCACATACACACACACACACACACACACACACACACACACACGCACAAAGTAAAATAAGTCTTTAAAAATTTCCTCTGAAATTGATTACAATTTATGAGGGATTTCTTGTGCCTGAAAAATTTCTTGTGTTTGAAGATGATATGCATAGAATTAAGAGAACAAAGCCATTCTCAAGGGAACTGAATTTTTAAACTAGAAAATATCTCAAAAGAATTATTTCTTCTGTGCAGTGTTCTTGGGAACACATTTAATACAGCCAAATTTGCAACTGGAAATAATTTTTTTTTGGAGGGCAATAAGGAGATCTGCTCCCAACACAGCACGTGGGGGAAGCAGAACAGACCACTGGTAATGATTTTCACATGCAAGGCTGTTGACTGTGGGCAGTTTGTCCCTTCCCCAGTATTTCAGTTTAGTTCGTTCTCAGGAGAAGGGAAGCACTTTTGATATAATTTTCAAAGCAATTTTAGCTCCAAAAAGTGCCATCTTTCAAGTGGAAGTGGGCATTTAGAGTGTTGGCCTTACACACACCACTTGTAAGATTTATTTTTATTATTTTTTTGTCTTTTTTTTTTTTTTTTTCAGAGCTGAGGACCGAACCCAGGGCCTTGTGCTTGCTAGGCAAGCGCTCTACCACTGAGCTAAATCCTCAACCCCTATTTTTATTATTTTTAAAAATTATGTGCGTATGTGTATGTGGATGAGGGCTGTTCACGTGACTGCAGTGTCCTCAGAGTCCAGAAGAGAGGGTGTTGGATCTCCTGGAGTTGAAGTTACAGGTGGTGATAAGCTGTCTGGTGTGGGTGCTGGGAACTGAACTTGGGACTTCTGTCAGAGCAGCCAGTGCTCTTAGCTGCTGAGTCATCTCTCCAGCCCCTACATACCATTCTTTACCTTGTTGCTCAAGCTATGCTCTCCATAAAGGGTACATTGATCATCTGACTCAGCTTTTGAAGCTCCCTATGGATTGTCACCTCTGTATGGAAGCCGTACTGATTGCCGTGACCAGATGTCCTGTCTGCCTCTGTCAGTCCACACGGAGTTTTGTCATTTATACCATTGCACCTTGTTTTGGAGCTGCCTTTTTGTGTGTCACTGTCCCACTCTGAGTTCCCAGGTCTGTGGTAGCACCATCTAACTCTGGAGTAGCAGTTGCTAAGCAACAGCCCATGGACCTTGCATCCAGCCTGCGGTTTGATTTTATAGACCTTCAGAAGAAAGGCTTTTTACATTTTTACATAGTTAGGGGAAAAAAGACAAAGGTGGAGAAGACTTCATGACCCATGAAAACAATATAAAGTTCAGATTTGGGGGATGGAGAGATGGCTCAATGGTTAAGAGAAATTGCTACTCTTGCAGTGAACTGGAGTTCGGGTCCCACCACCCGTACTAGGGACTCACAACCCCCTGTAGCTCCAGCTCCAGGGGATCTGATGTCATCTTCTGGCCTCTGCAGGCACGTCACTTACATGTGTACAAGCCCACGTGGAGATACACATATAAGCATGTAAGTTAAAAAATTCAGATTTTATTGTCATAAAGTTTATTGGAACTCGACTTGCTTTATTTATTTTTGTCTGTGGCTTCTTTTTCTTTCTTTTGGAGCTGAGGACCAAATCCAGGGCTTTGCGTTCCACCACTGAGCTAAATCCCCAACCCTTTGTGGCTATAAAGATCACACAATAATTTTCCATGAAGGCCATTTGGCCTGCAGAGCCTAAAATATTTTCTAGGTGGACCTTTGCAGAAAGTCTTGCTTGACCTGTGCAGGAAATCAGGAGACCTCAAGTCTTAGAATGTACTAGAATAACGGAACGCTGAGCTCCATCACTGTAGGTTCTGATTTGGCAGTTCTGGGGCGGACCCCAGGTGATGCTACTGCTGCTGTGTGGAATTCACACCGAGAGTCACTGGTCCACAGGTGGGACTGGTGCTGAGGCTCAGTTGGTAGAATTGCCTGACGTGCAGGAAGCCCTGAATCACGTTCCCAGAACTGCAGAAATGGATCACAGTGGCATATGCCTGTAATCCTAGCACTCGGGAGGTGGAAGCAGGAGAATCAGGCGTTTAAGGTCGTCCTCGACTATATAATGAGTTTGAGGCCAGCTTAAGCTACATAAGACCCTACCTCCACCGCAAACAATAACAAGCCAACGAATAAAAGCCACAGATGAGGCTTTAGTATTGTTATTAATATAGAGATTAACCTCTTTGAACAGCAATTTTCATTTATTTTTATTTTATTGTATGAGTGTTTTGCCCACACACAAGTGTACCTGTGCATGCAAATGCCCTCAGAGGCCAGAAGAAGGCATCAGATCCTCTGGAACTGGAGTTATAGGTGGTTGTTAGCTGCCATGTTGGTGCTGGGAACTGAACCCAGGTCCTTTGCAAGAGTAGCAGTGCTCTTAACCACAGAGGCATCTCTCTAGACCCTGAACATCAGTTTTGAAAAATCATCTGTAGACTGAGATGGAATTTCAACCTTGGTCTGATTATTGGAGGATCCTGGAGATACAGCTTCTGAACGTTCTGGGAACATGGCTTAGAGATTCCAACAGGCTTTTATCTTCTTCCTCAGATCTCTCCACATCCTTTCTCTCTGAGAAGGAACTATGCATGCTCTACCTTTCCACATGAGGCCAGGACGGTTTATGGCAGTATGCAAACTCAACAGTCTTCTCTATGGTGGCTAATTTTGCTTGCCAACTTGATTAGATTAAGAGATGCCTAAGGGCCTTAGTTGTGTGCACCATAGGGTGCATCTAGGAAGGTGTTTCCAGAGAGCAAGAGTCGAGATGGAGGAAAGACCCATCCTGAATGTGGTGGACACTATGTCAAAGGCTTGGGTCCCAGGCTGAATAAAAGGGGGAAAGACAAAAGCTGGTTGAGTGCTAATAGTCCCTTCCCTACTTCCTGATCTGCCCAGGCACTGTACACTGCCACCACCACGAGGCCACACACCACCCTCCTTCCCCACCATGACGGACAGTATCCCCTCAAACTGTGAGCCAGATTAACCCCTTCTTCCTGTAAGTTGTTTCTTTGGGGTATTTTATCACACAGACAAGGAAAGTAAGTAATATTCTCTACAACTGACTTTGTCAGGCTGGGGAATCCACTCCACATTAAGATACCTGAATACATACCTTGTAGATGTTTCCACTGTAAGGAAGAAATGAAGGTCACAGGTTAGAAGAGAGATCATCTGTCTTGCAGAGGTTTTCAGAATAAAGGCAGGAATGAGGGGCAAAACAAAAACCCCTTATAATTAATTTGGTTAATTATAATCAGGTGATTTTGTCCTCTTTACAGGAAAAATGACAAAAGATCAGCACTTTAGAGATGAAGCCACGGCCACAGGTTTAAGGAATCAGACCTGAGTGCACTTAAAAGAGAGAAGCATTTTTGGACTTGGGGAATGGCTCAGTTGAAGTGTTTGCTTTTGCATGTATGAGGACCTGAGTTTGATGCCCAGAACGCATGTAAAAAGCCAGGCATAATGGTATCAACTAGTAATCCCGCTTCTGGGGAAGCTGAGACAGGAGGATCCCTGGGGCTCCAAGATCTGGCAGCCAGGTCTAAATAGTGAGCTCCAGGCTAGTGAGAGATCCTGCCTCAGAGGAGGATGGTGCTCCTGAGGATGACACACACACACACACACACACACACACACACTTTTTTCCCCCTTAACCTTGGCATGCAATAATGCCCTGTTTTTCCTGGGTTTTTTTCCCCTTTAAGATATAACCATTCCTTTAGCCTAAAACTGTTGTGAGGATCAGGTAAGATAATATACCTGTATCTGAAAATTACCAAGCACTGTTTCCATGCATGGGAAATCTGGTTTACCACATTAAGTCATAATCTAATTAGAGGAGGAAGTGTAATTTATTGGGTGACTAGCAGAAGGTTCCGAGAGCCAGGTTGGCGTTGCAGGACTTCCTTGCCTTTGGTCTTGGCCTCTGGGAGCCTCTGAACTTTAATTTGCCTGTTAAGCTAATTATAGAGATGGTCTTTTGAACTTTTAGCTCTCCGATTTTTTGCTTTCTCTTTCTACATGAGGTAAAACCTGAATCATGAAGGACTAGCTCTATTCTATTTCCCTCCCAACAAGGTGCAAAACAGAATCATTTGCCTCCTCTTCACCCTAATTAGAAAAGAGACCTTCAGTTTTCTTTCATATTTTTGCTGTAGTGACCTGGTCTCATAATTGATCTCATCAGCTGTGGCTATATTTTCAAACCATGTTTATTTGGTAACCTGAAGAAAACGTTTTAGGCATGTGTTTGAATGTGTCCTAGTGAGCTTTAATTGTCAACCTGACACGGCCTAGAGTCATGTGACAGGAAGGAATTTCCCAGATCTGATTGGCCTGTGGGCATGTCTGTGGGGGATTATGTTATTAACTGATAATGGAAGGGCCCAGCCCACTGTGGGTGGTAGCACTCCTAGGCATGTGGTCCTGGGCTATATAAAAAAAAGGCTAGTTAAGCATGAGAGGATGGTTCCTGCCTCCAGGTTCCTGCTTCCAGATTCTTGCCCCAACTTCCCTGGAAGTGTAAGCCAAATAAACCTTTTCCTCCCAAGTTGCTCCAAGTGTTTTTATTGCAGCAACCGAATGAAACTAGAACAATGTGTATACAGGTTCATCATAATCTCACTGCAATAAAGGCTGTGTAGACCAGATGTGGTGTCTCAGTCTTGTAAACCCAGCATGTGAGAAGCTTAGGCAGGAGGATTGCCATAGTTGCTAGGCCAGCCTGGGCTGCAGAGTGAGACCCTGTGGGTGGTTTGAATGAGAAGTGTCCCTCATAGGCTCAAGTACTTGAACACTTGGTCACTTGGTGGTGCTGTTTGGGGAAGATCATGGAACCTTTAGGAGGTGTGGCCTTGTTGGAAGAAATATGTCACTGGGGCGGGCTTTGGGAGTTCCTAGCCTTGCCCCACTCCAGCTCTTGCTGTCTCTCTGCTTCCTGTGCGTGTGTGAAGACGTGAGTGCTTAGCTTTCTGCTCCAGCCACCTCTGCTGCTATGCCGCTTCCCTTGCCACAAGGGACTCTCATCCCTCTGGAACTGTAAACCCAAATAAACTCTCCTTTCTACAAGTTGCCTTGGTTATGTTGTTTTATCACAGCAACAGAAAAGTTTTAACTAATACACCCTTATCTCAAAATATAGGTAGCACATGGGGGCTGGAAAGATGGCTCAGCAGTTAAGAACACTTGCTGTTCTTCCAGAGGACCTGGGTTCGATTCCCCGTACCCATATGGCAGCTAACTGTAACTGCAGTTCCAGAGGATGCGACACCCTCTTCTGGCCTCTGTAGGCTTTGTACGACACAAGTGCACTTAAATACATGCAGGCAATACACTCATACACATTAAAAATAAATAAAATATTTTTAAAAATAGGTAGCACAAAACTCACAAATAATGGTAAAATGTGAATCATTTTTCATTGTAAATGCTATAGAGTTGATCGATTTCATAGGACACTTGAGGTTTGTGCCCAGCCAATCTGTGGTTAAACTGAACAAGTGTAATTCCAGTATAAATATTGGTTGATATTTTCCTTTCTACCAACTAGTAAAGATGAAAGTGAGACAGGTCAAGATGTTTGCTGGGTACCAGGATGACTCCTTGTTAAATCGAATGATGGTTTTCAACACCAGAATAACATTTATTTTTTTAAATTTGGGGGCTAGCGTGACTATTTTAATCTGAGTCATGCTTCTCCTTGCTTTGTCATTATTATTTAAAATTAGTAATTATTATTGTTTTGAGACGGAGTCTCACTATGTGGCTCCAGCTGGCCTGAAACTTGCTATGTGGACCAAGCTGGTCTCAAACTCACAAAGATCTGCCAGCCTCTGCCTCCCAAATGCTGGGATTAAAGGTGTGTGCCACCATGCCTGGTTCTTTGTGCTTGCTTAGAGCATAGATTGTCAACCAAGTCTTGGTTTGTAGCATTTGCTAGTTCCTGCAATATAGATTCTCTTGGCTTCAAGTGACTAGCAAGGTTTCTCTGAATATGGAGCTCCGGCATGCAGCAGCTCCCTACCACACAAGTATAGTGGACAGATTTACCTCAGGGGCACAGCAGCAGAATGGAATGGAATAATTAGGAAGCGTTGAGTTGTAAGTACGCCTTTGGTTGTTTTATTAAGATTTTATTTTAATTGTGTGTGTGTGTGTGTGTGAGAGAATGTGGTTTTGTGCACATGAGTAAAGTGCCAGAGGAGGTCAGAAGAGGTTATCAGATCCTGTGGACCTGGAGTTGTAGGTGATTGTGAGCCCACCATGTGGGTTCTGGGAACTAAAACCAGTTCCTGTCTAAGAGTAGTAAGTGCCCTCAACTGCTGAGTTATCTCTCCAGCCCTCTTCACAGATCTTACATTCCAGCCTGGGTACATTGATGATATTTTTAAAAAACTGTGAATCTTAAGTGGAACTCAAGATGTAAGGTAGATGAAAACAGAACCATGTGACTCAGAGTCCTCACTACCTGACCACGTTCTGGCCCTGCATTTAACTCTACAGTTCTGATCAGAGCTTGCCGGTCATAGCTGGCCAGCTATCGGATGAGGACAGTGTTTGTTATTACGCCACAGCCTTCAATCTTTTTGATCACTTTCTTCTTTCCTTTTTCTTTCTTTTGTTTGTTTGTGGCCGGATTGGACTGTGTATCCCATGTTAATCCCAAATTCATGATTCCCTCTCCCAAGGGTATGATGGTTAATCTTGGTTGTTAGCCTGGATCTGGAATCAACTAGCAAGCAAGTTGTTGGGCACACCTGTGAGACATTTTCCTTGATCAGTTTAATTGAATTGGGAAGATCAGTCCTAAACGTGGGTCACATCTTCTGGTTGCAGCCCAGATGAAGAAAGTCGAAGGCAAAGCTTTTGTTGTTTGCCTGCTTGCCTTTGCTTGAAGGCTCCCACTCTATTTTGCCAAACCCTTTCCAATCTGTGCTCCCATGAGCTGTAATATGAATTGCATGTCACCTTGGCCAACATCCAGGCCAACATCAGTACTGGCATTAAAAACTCATTTGCAAATTTGATAGTTGAAAAATATTACACAGTTGTTTTATTTGCATTCCCTTGATTGGCTGAGTGCTGAACATTTTTTTCATATTTATGAGTAATTTGCATGTTTTCCCTCAGAATTGATGAGAATGAGACATTTTGAGAATAATTTATGTAGAATTTTGAAGAGATTAATAAGTCATTTTTTTCCTACCAGATCCTAGGCTTATAGTTGGGACAAGGCCATGGTCAATGGAAGCAGCCTTCTAGAACCTTCCTGGGTAGCCAAGCTTGTATTTTATTTTGGACATATTTTAAATTTGGTAAATTATATAATTTTTTAAAAATGTTTAAAAGCAAGGTAAAGATTTAGGTATGAGAAACAATATTGGGTCATTTCTCAGAAGGGGGGAAAATGAAACTCAATATAACCAAAGTACAGGGACCAGCTACGGATTGCACATTTGTAACTTCCCAAAATTCATGTGTTGAGGCCTAAACACACAGGGGGATGGTACTGGAAGGCAGGTCTTCAGAAGGTGACTGGGTCATGACGGTAAGGCCCTTAAGAATGGGGGCCTGGGGAGATGGCTCAGCAGTTAAGAGCACTGCAGGTATAGGTGTTCAATTCCCAGCACTTACATGCTGGCTAACAGCTGTCTGTAACTCCAGTTCCAGGGGATCTGACGCCCTCTTCTGACCTCTGCAGGCATTGCACAACAGGGTGCACTCACATACATGAAGGCAATGCACTCACACACATAAAAAAAAAAAAAAGGATTAGTGGGTCCTGAGGGATGGCTCAGTGGGTAAGAGCACCAGCTGCTCTGGGAGAGAACTTAGGTTGGGTTCCCAGCACCCACATGGTGACTAACAACTATCTATAACTCTGGTTTTTAGGGGATCTGGAGCCCTCTTCTGGTTCCACAGGTATGTACATGGTCACATACATACACACAGGACCCCCCCCCCCACATATAAAATAATAAAATGTTAAATATGGGATTAGTATTTGTTGTGGTTTGAATAGGAAATGTGCCACGTGGGATTAAATGCTTAAACACTGGCCCCAGCTGTTGGTGCTGTTTGGGAAGGGTATGGAAACTTGAGGAGATTGAGCCTGCCTGGAGGAAGTAGGTCATTGGGGCTGGGCTTTGAGGTTTTATAGGGGGGCCCCACTTCCTGTTTTCTCTCTGTGTTTCCTGACTGCTAGGCCTGCCTTTAGTTTCTGAATCCATGCCTTCCCTCCTGTGATAGACCATATACCCTCTGGAACTGTGAACCTTAATAAACCCATAAGTTGCTTCCCACCTCAATTAACTCAATCAAGGTAGTCAGGCATGCCCAAAGCCAACTTCCAGTGGTTCTAGATGGTAGGTGAAGTAGGCGGGGTTGAATCTGGTTGATGGGGAGAAAGCACCAGGACACAGATAAAACTCCAGTGGGATAGAGTTTATTAGCAAAGGAACACATGGGATAGATTCCCTTCCCAGTAGGGAAAATGTCTGCCCCTGGGTCATGAGTTGGAGTCTTCTATGGGGGGCACTTCTGGGAGGATGCAGAAGGCAGGAAGATACAATTTTTAAAGGTTAAGTGGGGGAGATAGAGACTGTTAAAACCTGCCCGCTTTAGAGATCCAAGGGGAAGCCTGTTGTGTTGGCCAAACAATGAAGAGTCTGCTTTTGACTTCAAAGACCAAGGTGCTTTGCTCAGGGGCTTGCAGAACCTTGAGACCCTCTTGGTGAGGGGGCGTGGCTGCTGTGTATCTGAACCCTAACGGTAGATGGTGTCAAGTTGATAATTAACAACTAACCATGATATCCTAGAAGGATTAGAGGACGCTCCGCATATGACAGAGGGTAGGGCAATCTCCTCAGTCCACTGAGTCAAGTGCTAATCTCTGAGGAACACCGTCACACACACCCTGAAAAGATGTTTGATAGCTGTGTGACCAGCCCAGACCTAGTCAAGTTCACATATAGAATGAACCTTAGGGGTTGGGTGGGAGACAAAAGCTTCACTTCAACTTTCCATGTTATAGCTTCTTTAAAATTTTAAAATTTAGCTGGGTGTGGTGGCTCATGCCTTTAATCCCAGCATTTGGGAGGTAGAGGCCGGTAGATCTCTGTGAGTTCAAGGCCAGCCTGGTCTACATACCAAGTTCCAGGACAGCTGGGGCTACAGGGAGACCCTGTCTCAAAAAGACCAAGAAAAATTTTTTTAACTTTATTTACTTTTTTATGTATATGAGTATTTTGCCTGTATGTATATGTAAGTGCTAGGGACCAGAAGAGGGTGATAGATTCCCTGGAACTGGAGTTACAGATGCTTGTTAACTGACATGTGGGTGCTAGAAACTTAACTGAACGTGGGTCTTCTGCAAAAGCAGCTAGTGTTCTTAACTGCTGAGCCATCTCTCCAGCAGTTTAACTTCTTTAAATTTATAAAATTGCATTTATTTATTCATTTTGTGCGTACACACGTGCCATGGCACACACGGAGCACGACTTATGGAGGATGGTTCTCTAATTGTACAGTTTGGACCTTGGGAATCCAAGTCAGCTCGTCAGGTTTGGTGGCAAGTACCTCTACTCACTGCACCATCTCACCCGCTCTTACACCTTCTTTCAAACAAATATTCACCTACTGATTACTTCACTCTGCATATGAAAATAGACCTTCCCACCTTCCTATTTTCAGTGTGTATGGCTTGCTTTTCTAGTCCTTTTCTGCATGTAGCATTGTTTTCTTTTAATCATGAAGCAATGCTTTCTTCAAGACTTGGCTTGATTATCAAAAGGAATGTTCATTCTTTTGAATATTTATATCCGCCTTTTCTTGTCCCAGAGCTCTATTTTTGATTATTGTGGAGCTTTTCAAAACTACATAAAGGTGAAAGAGACATAAACTCACGTAAATCTGTTACTCAACTTTTGAGAAATAACATGTCCTTGCCTGTCTGATTTCTTCTTCGTGTCCCCCACACCTCCACTACACACACACACACACACACACACACGCACACACACGCACACACTTGCACACACTCACATGCATACACATACATGAACATATACATATATGTACAATACTGAACAATATTTGCCCCATTTCAAATGCTGCTTTATCGTCTCATTGTTTGGTGTTCATCTCCCTGGTCTCTGTGGCACCAAACAGGGTGGGATCTGCTGTCTCAGCCTTGACCCCCCGGTCTCCACACCCTGTGGATGTCACTGCTTTTCTCGTTGCTGTGGCAAATTGCCTGACAAAAGCAACTTAAGGAAGGGTTTGTTGTGGCTCATAATTAGAGGGTGTGTTCATCGTGGAGGGGGGAGGCAGGATGCGAGGCAGCTGATCCCAGGGCATCCGCAGTCAGGAAGCAGAGAGAAGGGAACGTGCTGAGAATGAGAGAAGTGAGAATGTCCAGCTCACTTCTCCTTTTAACTCAGTCCAGGACTCCAGCCCATGGGATGGTGCTGCCCATGTTCAGTTAATTGTGTTTGGAAAAGGCTCACAGACACACCAAGATGTATGTTTCCATGGTGATTCTCAATCCCACCAAGTTGACAAGATGAACTCTCATTCTACTTTTTCTGGATCTGATGCTGTAATGGTGAGGTTGACTACGGTTGGCGGAAGGATCCTTCTAGTTGATTTAAAGGATAAAAAGGCAGGAAAAGCAAAGTCTTAGCACTTAGCCAAGTTTCTTTGAAAGCAGAAGCTCACAGACACAGACAGACAGACATACACACACAAAGACACAGATGCAGACACACACAGACATGGATACAGGCACATTATAAGCTCACAGACACAGACAGACAGACACACACACACACACAAAGACACAGATGCAGACACACACAGACATGGATACAGGCACAGATATAGACATATACACAGAAACACACAGACCTAAACACACACACACACACACACACACAGAGCAAATCACACAGAGACTGACTCCCCCAGTCTGGAATCTGACTTAGTCTAGCAGAACCCAAACTTTTATATGTTTGAGGGGAGAATGAATTCCCTTTCTCCCTCAGAATTGGCTGGTTTTCCGGAATCTGACTTAGTCTAGCAGAACCCAAACTTTTATATGTTTGATGTTTGAGGGGAGAATGAATTCCCTTTCTCCCTCAGAATTGGCTGGTTTTCTCAATTGTGGGAGATGGGATAATTCAGACAAAGGTAGGTGATTAGTCCTAACATAGGAGCCCCCATTCTGCTCTGGGACATTTGAAAGTCAGACAGAAGAGTTCCTTCAGGTGGGAAAAGGCCCACCAAGTCTGTGTTAGAGAGGAAGAAGCAGGAATTTGGTCATCTTAAATGTTTAAGAGAAAGGTTCATTGGTCTACCTGGAGTCTCTGTCCCTGCCTGCCTACCTGACTCCTGGTCCCTCAGACACACCTTTTTTCTTTAACGCTGTCTTCAAGTATTGGACTTCCTCAGAACGCAGGTCTGCCCGCTTTTGTTCCTCACTCCCCTCTCTGACCCAGTCCACGATGACGTCCGTGACCATTTGTGAGCTGATGGCCCCAAATTTCCACTTCATTCTACACCCTTCTTTTCCCAGGCTTCCCTGAGCCTCCTCCGAATAAACCCACGAGTCCAAAACCAAACTCCTGCTGTGCTACTGTCCTCATCTCCTGCTAAACTTGAACCCTCCCCCATCTTTGTAGTGATTCAGACAGAGCCCCTTAGGCCATCTGTGACACTGTCCCTGGCCTCGACTCACAGGAGACAAACTCCCAATCGCTCCCCCCCCCACCCCGCCATCATGGGGCAGGTAAAGAAGGACAACAGTATTCATAAATTATGACCTTATATCCTTAGTATCTTCCCTAATCTGCTAAACTCAGAGACTACTGTAATCTCAGAGACTCCTCCCCTCTGAACTCACACCTCTCTCCTCTAAAGTCTGTAAATGTAAGGAATGTCTTTGTTACCGGATGTTTGTATCACTGCTCCCAACCCCCGTGAGTGGCCTGCTTTATTAAAGTCTATCTTTGATGCACTAATCAAAGGTGGATTGAGAGGCGATTGTTCCTCTCTCTTCAGGAAAAAGTTCACATGACAGGTCTCAACATTTTTTTTTCCCCTCAGTACAAGTTCTAGGCGCTGTCTATTCTGTGGCCAGAGAATTGTGTTCAGATGTGAGTCTGGGCCTATCACCATTTCACAGTCTTCCAGCGGCTTTTTATTGCTCTGAAAATAAAGATGAGTGTCTTTTTTAAAAGATTGGTTTATTTTTATTTTATAGGTATCAGTGTTTTGCCTGCATGTATGTAAGTGCACCATGTGTGCAATGTCTGCAGAGGCCAGAAGAGGGCATTGATTCCCTGGAACTGGAATTGCAGATGGTTGTTAGGTGCCATGTGGGTGCTTGGAATGGAACCAGGGTGCTCTGCAAGAGCAGCCAGAGAGGCCAGAAGAGAGTGTTAGATCCCCTAGAACTGAAGTTACAGATGGTTGTTAGCTACCATGTGGGTGCTGGGAGCTAAATCTGGGTCCTCTGCAAGAGTAGTCAGTGCTCTTAACCACTGAACGCAAAGACGAACATCTTTAACAGCACCCTGTGTAGCTCCTGTCCCTTTGCACGTGACAGGTCCTTTCTACCCGGGGGCATCCTCCCGCGCCTCAGGAATCTGGTCCCATCCCTTCGGTCACATCCCTGTTGGCACAGGTCACCCTCTGTCTGAGCCAGTCAGCCTGTCTAATTCCTGCTTTCCCTTCCAAGCTCTCAGATGCCTATCTTGACTCTGAACATCTCTGGCATTGTGTCAGAGGCAATTAAATAACTAAACAACGTGTTGTGCAGTCTGACCTCTGAGCTCATTCTGTGGTTGCCATGTCAGTGAAGGTGGGAACAGTTGGAAGGTGGAATTGCCAGCAGTTTTATAGGCCTCATGCCACACCCCATGGCAGAGCTGTGGGGGTGATACCCTAGTCCAAAGAGATAGAGAGGAGGAGGAGAGAGAGAGAAAAAGAGAAAGAGAGATTTATAGTCTGAGTTTCTCTTCTGTTGTCTAGTTGATTCTGACCCTGATGGAGGAAATGTTAGGATGGACTAAACAGTCTCCTTATAGCTACCTGTGCCCTGTGTTCTGAGAGATCCTCCTCTGCCCTCTTTTTAAAGCTTTTTCATTACACTGCTTTAGTGTGTTTCTGCGCACATGTGTGCGTGTGCGCGCGCGCGTGTGTGTGTGTGTGTGTGTGTAGGGCAGAGAACAACTTCCATGGGTCTCTTATCTCCTACCATGTGGGTCCCAGGACTGGAACTCCCATCATCAGGCTTCCCCGGTGGCAAGCCCCTTCACCTGCTGATCCTTTTCGGACCCCCACCCCCACCCCAACCTTCTTGTTAGCTTTTGGCTTTTTATTTTCAGATTCTGCCCACAAGTTCCAAACTGGTTTTTAAAATCTTCTCATCCTGATTCTCTTTCCCACCTAATATTTCTCCAGAGTAAGCGAGGAGACAACCCAAGGTCAGCTCCCAGGAAGGTAGAGCTCAAAAGGAGCTCACCTAGTTTCTACTCACTGAGCAAAAGAGGAGAGGTGGAGGTGGACCACTGCCCAGCCCTGGGGTTGCTGGGATGGGGCCCCAACAAGACCTGTCAGAACTTCCTACTGATCCCAGTGAAGTTTCCCGTAGCTCCCAGCTGACCATGAGAGTGGAAGAACCTGGGGTCCTCTTCACTATAGAGTCCTTAGGACCTTGCTCATGACCTTGCCCTGGGCCTCCACATCAATTTTTTTCTTGTAGGAAGAAATTAAATTCTTTAAAAAATATTTTATTTATTATTTTTATTTATTTTCTATGTGTATCAGCACATTGCCTGCATGTATATAAGTGTACCCATATCATACAATGCCCACAGAGATCAGAAGAGGACATCAGATCTCCTGGAACTGGAGTTAAGGATGGTTGTTAGCTGCCATGTGGGAATCGAACCTGGGTCCTCTGCAAGAGCAGCCATGCTCTTAACAGCTGAGTCATCTCTCCAGCCCTGAAATTAAATTCTTTACTCCATCTGGGATTTGATTGCAGTTGTACTGTCATTTATAAAAGCTTTATTTCTGCTCACAAATGACTAGTCAGTACTCACGGAGAAAATTTTAAATAATTTGTGGAATTTTTTTTTCTCCTTAAGACACAGTCTCGCTATGTAGCCCTTGCTGGCCTGGAATAATTTGCTATGTAGACCATGCTGGGCTCGAACTTACAGTGATCTGCCTGCTTCTGCCTCCCGAATGCTGCGTGGTTCCCAGCATCAAACTGCTCTTGATTATGGTTTCTTTTTGTTTTTTTGCTTTTTGAGTTAAGGTTTTGTGTAGCTCAGGTTGGCCTCAAACTTATTGTGTAGCTGAGGATGACCTAGAACTCTTGATCCCCTTCCCTCTACCTGTCTAGTGCTGGGAACACAGGTATGGGCCACCACACCTGGCTCTTGGTGACATTATTTTCAATATCCCCCCAATTTTCTTTTTCTTTATAAAATTTTAATAAATTGTACAAGAATGCAGACCCCATGTCACAGATCATCAAAGTATCGAGTTCTTGATCTCCTTGGCCGAGTTTACTCATTTACCACTCCACACCAACCTCACAATTACTGTGTCAGATGCTGTGAGCACAGTCCTGCTAGTGTTTTGACTAGGATTGAATTGCATTTAAGGATTAATTTGGGGGAAAGTTTTAGTTCTTTGCAATACTGAATATTTCATTTAGGAATATGGTAAGGCTAAAAAAAAAACCCTTAATTGTCTTTGATGTGTGTTAGTGATCATTTTAAGCTTCATATGTATCATTATCTGAGTTTATCTCTTTTTCCTCCCTCTCTCCCTCCCTCTCTCTCTTCCTACCTTATTGTAAATAGATATTTTCACAATTAACTTCAAAGTTAGTCATATATGCAAAAAGAATTCTCAAGCACTTGTTTATTACCACTCTTATTTCTGTGTGTGCTTGTGTGTATGTGTGTGTGTGCACATGTACATATGTATTCTCGTATAAGTCAGAGGACAACCTGCCCTCCATTAAAGCCATGCACCACCACACCCGGCCTGCCATTTACCTTTTTAAATTTTACTTTTGTTTTATGTGTGTGAGTGTTTTTCCTGCATGTATGTAAGTGCACCCATCATGCAATGTCCACAGAGGCCAGAAGAAGGCTTTGGAGCCCTTGGAAGTGGAGTTACTGATGATTGTTAGCTGCCATGTGGATGCTTGGAAATGAACCAGGGTCTTCTGTGAGAGCAGCCAGTGCTTTTAACCACTGAGCCATCTTTCCAGAACCGCCCCCTCCCCAACACCACCTTATTTTTTAGATGGTTTCTGATCCTGGAGCTTGCCATCTTTTGCCTAGGCCACTAAGCCACAAGGATCCTCCTGTTTCTGTCCCCCCCACCCAGGTCTGAGGCACAGGTGCATTGAACAATGCCATTGCTGGCTTTTTATGTGGGTTCTGGGGATCTGAACTCAGGTCCTCGTGCTTCTGCAGCAAGCACTCTTGACCATGGAGCCATCTCTCCAGCCCCGACATTACTTTTTTTCTACACTCAGTCTTTATTGTATACCTAGCCAATAGTAAATGTCAACCAAAGTGATCCACAGTTCTGCCACCGAGCAACAGTATGAGTCTAAAACTATGACAGAGACTATTGGGTGTATCTAGTTTCTGTCACATGGCACCAGTCTACCATGTGATGATGATGTCATCCTTGTCATAACAAACACTATATGATATCTATACACACCAGGCGGTTTTCCAAGTACTTGAAATACATTAACTCCTTTAAGACCTGTAGCATCATAGGATCTAGTTGTTATTATTAGTCCCACTTCATAGAAGAAGCAAAGACACAGAATGGCAAAGCTTATAAATGGTCAAGCTAGAAATTAAAGCCTGACTCTGGAGCCCAGATGCCTAATTACCACGTTATGCTCTCTCCACATTTATGAGTCACATGACTGGGAAGCTCTGTAATTTTGCCATGCTTTTCCAAGTGTTAAAAAGGCTGTGTCTCATATTGTGGTAATGACTTTTTACAATGTGACATACTCTGAACAAATGACTTTTTCCTAATCTCCAAAAAGTTAATCTTATTTTGTTTATAACATAAACAAGCTTCCTGAACCATGTGCTCCTCTTGTGACTTGACCTTATGATCTTAGTCCCCCTTGATCCCTCTTGACCTTGACCTAGAATAGTGTGTGTGTGTGTGTGTGTGCACGCGTACGTGCGCACGCGCGCGCGCGCACGTGCGCACGCGTGTGTGTGTGTGTGTGTGTGTAAGGACAAAATTCTCTGATAAGGAACTTTTACTTCCACATTTCATGCTGGATATACCTTTTCAGTAAAACAAAGGGCTAACACTTGTTGAAGCACAGTTCAGAGAGAATTCTCAAGGAACAGGTTCTTGGTGGTTTGGGTCTACTCTGGGCTGAAATGGACGCCACATGTCAGGCTGCTCTCTTTGTAAAGCCACAATGTGGCATCCAATAGTAAATACCATATCATGTTATTTAAAAATGTGCATAGAGAGTAAAATTTTAATGTATTTATGGTCCAGTAATTTACTGAATTCAAAACCACACAATATATAGCTATACTATTTTGATAAATCACTTTCTAGAAAGTTTGAATGAGATATTTCTTATAACTCTGTTATGGGATTAGCCTAGTTGCCCATCCATGGATGGACAAAAGAAAATCTCTCTCTCTCTCTCTCTCTCTCTCTCTCTCTCTCTCTCAGAGCCATAAAGAAAAATGAAATCATGTCATTTTTAGGAAAGTGAATGGAACCAGAGATCATCATGTTAAGTGAAATAAGCCATACTCAGAAAAACAGTGATCACATTTTCTCTCATATGTGGAACCTGAGGTTTTTTTTTTTTTGTTTGTTTGTTTTTTTGCCTTTTTGAGACAGGGTCCCCCTGTAGCTGCAGCTGTCCTGGAACTCACCACATAGACCAGGCTGGCCTTGAACTCACAGAGATCCGCCTGCCTCTGCCTCCCTAGTGCTGGGATTAAAGGTGTGCACCACCACGCCCAGCCAAGAACCTGAGTTTTTTAAAAAACCATGCAAGTGAAATATTTGGGAATAGGATGAGACTACCAGAAGAGAGGACAGCTGATTTGGGGAGAGGTGGGTGGTATACATGCGTGGGACTGCGCAGTTAAATTTTTATCTTGCATGATTAATAAGATTATTATAAGCCAATAGAAAAGAGCTGCAGAAATCACTCAAAAAAGAAAGTTTCCATGAGTTCTATTTATAGACCAGTCTTAATACCGTTGCTTACAAAAATCTTTGTCCACAAAAGGACATGTGAACAGCTGATTTTAATCTGCAGCTTTCATTGAATTAAAAGTGAACTTATTAAGGGGCTGGAGAGATGGCTCAGGGGTTAAGAGCACTGGCTGCTCTTTCAGAGGACCTAGATTCAGTTCCCAGTACCCATATGGTGGCTAACATCTATCTATAACTCCAGTTCCAGGGCATTCAATGCCCTCTTCTGACCTCTACAGGCATTGCATGACACAGGTGCACTTATATACACACAGGCAATACACTTGTACACATGTAATTTTTAAAAAGAACATATTAACCCTTAGTGTCTTCTACAATGCAACGCCTACACCTAAGGCTCAGGGAACAGAAAAATGCTTAGATTTTCTGCTTATGTCAATTATTATGCTAGGTTTTAATATTTTTGTATTTGTTTCTGGAAAGTTCTATGTCAAAGATGGCAAATAATCATTCAAATGTAAAGAAATTTGACAAAGTTGGGCAGCTACATTTGTGTGACTGCCAATATTACATTTGTTATCTTTTTGTTTCGCTTTTGAGACAGGGTTTCATGTGTCCTAGGCTGACTTTAAACTTGCTGTATAGCTTAGGATGGCCTTGAACTCCTGATCTTCCCACCTCCACCTCCCATTTGCAATTTCATTTCTTGTTTGTTTGTGTTTGCAATTGATTCCTAGGCACTCCTTGGTCAAGAACTTGAGAATTGTTTAATGAGTGTCATAGTTTGTTTCTCCATTCCTGTGACAAAACATTCTGACCACTACCAACTTGGGGAGGAAAGGGTTTATTTAGCTTACATCTCCCAGGTCATAGTTCATCAGGGAGCCCAAGGTAGGAACCTGGAGGCAGGAGCTGGAGCACAGGCCATGGAGGAACGCTGCTTACTGGCTTGCTCCCCTGGCCCCTGATCAGCCTGCTTTCTTATGCAACACAGGCCCACCTGCCCAGGGGTGGCACCACCCACAGTGGGCTGGGCCCTCCCACATCACTCATCAACCAAGAAGATACCCCTCAGACATGGCCACAGGCCAGTCCAATGGAGGCAATTCCCCAATTGAAGCTCCCTCCACCCAGGTGTGTCAAGTTGACACTAAAGCTACCCAGCACGATGAGGTTTATTCTATTTTTATGAGGAATTTTGTGGTACTTTACTGTTTAATTCAGCTAAAGTTTCTGTTTGTGAACAGTAAGAGGCGGGATTCTTATCTGAGAAGAATAAGGTGTGCCTCCCTTGCAGTTTTTATCTCTTGTGCTAAAACGGTTTGTTGGAGTGTCTGCCTGTGGTTTCGGAAATACTTTGAGGTACCCAATGGACCTATTTCTCTTAATTAAAAAAATTTGTGTATGTATGTATGTATGTATTGTGTGTGCATGTGTGTGGAGGGACATGTGTGTGGAGGTCAGAGGACAACTTGCAGGAGTTGGTTCTCTCCTTGCACCATGTGGGTCCCAGGAATTGAACTCGGGTCATCGAGCTTGGTGGCAAGCACCTTTACCTGCTAAGCCATCTTGTAAGCCTAGGTCTGCTTCTCATGGTATCATACGCTTCACCTTGAGGCTGTTTAGCCTCTGCTGCTTTGTTTTGCATGGTTCTGTGATAGTCTTAGCTATTTACTATTTTTCTTTTTTAATTTAAATTTTTAATATTTTTGAGAACATCATACATGAGTATACTGTATTTACATAATTTCTACACCTCCTTTCCCCACTCCAGCTCCTCCTGTGCCCCCAACTCCGTCTCAGTTTCATGACATCTTTAATTATTATTGTTACGTAGTTGCACACACATACACACACACACACAAACCACTACTGAGTCCATTTAGTGTTGCTTATACATACATGTGTTCTGACCACATGGCATTAGATAACCTATCAGGGGGCTCATCCCTGGAAGAAAACTGATTCTTCCTCCCTCAGCAGCCATTGACTGTCTGTAGATCTTCATCAAGGGGTGGGTTGTGAAATTTCCCCCATCCAAGTTGACATGTCAGCTGGGGTTGTCATCATGCAGGTCTTGCTTAGGAAACCTTGTAGTTGAGGTTTCATGGCTGCAAGTTCCCTGTCACACTACCAGCAGGCATCCCAATCCTTTGGCCCTTACAGTTTTCTGTTCCCCAAGCCTTAGGTGTAGGTGTTACATTGTAGATGTGCCAGTAGGGACTGGGTACTCCATGGCCATTTATTCTCTTCATTTTGATCAACTGTGGATCTCTGGAATAGCATCTATGTGTTGCAAAAGAAATCTCTTTGCTGAGGGGTGAGAACTTGACTTGCCTGTAGGTATAAAGATAAGTATTTTAGTATAAAGATAAGATATAGTCAGAAATCATATTGGTATGTTGGTTTAATCAAATTGCAGCAGTGAGTTCTCCTCTATGGCCTGTAACCTCTCCAGTTATAGGTGTTTGGCTAGGTTCACAGTAGGAGGCATGAGTTTCCTCCTATTGAGTGGGCCCAAAGTCCAATTAAACAGCTACTGATTACCCCCAAGATTGAAGTGCCATTATTGCACCAGTGGAGATACCTTGCCTGACTAGTCATTGTTGTGGTTTGTAGAGTTTATAGCTGGGTAAGATTATTGATTACTTTTCATTCTTGGCAGGTTGCATAGCACCGTCTGAACAGCAGAAGTTATGGCCATTGCCCTTGTTGACTCCCAGAACTTAAGGTTAAGACCCCACTGCTGGGCTGGAGAGATGCTCAGCAGTTAAGAGCACTGGCTGCTCCTGCAGAGGACCCACATGGTGGCTAACAACCATCCATAGCTCCAGTTCCAGGGGATCCAACACCCTCTTCTGACCTCTTCAGGCATTGCATGACATGGGTGCCCTTACACACATGCAAGCAATACACTCATACACACGTTAAAAAAAAAAAAGACCCTACTGCTGAAGACATTATACACACCAAGCACAGGACTTGGAAGAATCAAGCTGGAGCTGACTTGGAAACTTCCTTCCTGAGGACAAACTCTCACAGTATTGGATGATGCTGTCTATTTTTTTCCTAAGTTTATTTGTTTGATTTAAAAATATTCTTTGACAATTTCATGTGTGTATGCAATGCATTATGCTCATACTGACCCCTCAGTCTTCTCGTACCCCTTCCCCCAAGCAACCCTCCCCTCTTTTCCCAGCCACTCCCCCTCCCACTTCTGAATCTTTTTGTTTTGTAACCTGCTGAGTTAAACAGGACCCTGGGTGTGCATGTGGGCATGGAGCTAGCCACAGCAGCATGAGAGCAACACCCAGTGGGCACGCCACTGAAGGCAGTGACCCCTCCCAGGAGCTCTCACCTGCCAATAGCTCTCTAGGGAGGGGCCCCGTAGCCCCCTTCCATCAGAGACAGAATGTTGACAGACCCAGTCTTGTGCAGGCCCTGTTCAGGTGTGAAGTTTAACACAACGGCCACGTGACTGTTTAGTTGGTTCATATTCACTGTACACAGTGATGGGTTTTATAAGACATTTTCATAGGAGTGTATCACAGACTGGCCATATTCCCTTCCTACCCTCCCTTTTCCTCCCGTCCCCCCTGAAAGAGTCTATGTAGCTCTTTGAACTCTGAATTCTCCTGTCTTCTCCCAAGTTCTGGGATTATAGGCATGTGCCTCCATGTCCAGTTCCCAATTTCATTAGACAAAATTATTTATTATTGGAGTGTGTGTGTGTGTGTGTGTGTGTGTGTGTGTGTGTGTGTGTAAGGTGCATGTACCAGGGTGCCTGCGTGGATACCGGGGGACAGCACTGTGAAGTTTTTTCTCTCTGCATTTATGTGGGTTCTGGGGATCAAACTCAGATTGCCAGGCTTGCACAGCAAGTGCCTTTGCCCTGAGCCACCTCTCCAGCCTCCGAGGAGTTTAGAACCTGTGCTGTGACGTACTGATTTTGACTCCTGGGTTGCTGTCTCCTGGCTGTGAAATATATGACAGGTTGCTTAACCTGTCTGTGTGACTCAGTGTCTTCATCTGTGTGACGACAACAGCAGAGCTCTCTTCACCGTGTAGTGAAGGCTGAGGGAGAAAAACATACAGGCATGGGGCTGGCAGGATGGCTCAGGGGGTCAAGGCACCTGCAGCTCAGCCTGATGACCCGAGTTCGATCCCTGGGACCCACAAGCTGGAAGGAGAGATCTGACTGCTGCAAGCTGTTCTCTGATCTCCACATGTGTGCTGTGGTACGCATGACCCAACACACACACACACACACACACACACACACACACACACACACTCACACACAAATAAATGCAAGGGAAATGAAAAAAAAATATGTACAACCTCTAGATTAATATCTGGTACTGAGTAACTTTTATTATTATTATCATCATCCTCATTTAGATTAAAAAATACTTTATGTGTATGCATGTATTGCCTGCATATAGGTAAGTGCACCCATGTCATGCAATGCTCATGGGGGACAGAAGAGATTGTTGGATCCCATGGGACTACAGTTACGGACAGTTGTTAGCTGCCATGTGGGTGCTGGGACATCATCATCATTTAGATTAAAAAATACTTTATGTGTATGCATGTATTGCCTGCATGTAGGTAAGTGCACCCATGT
>NW_008347121.1:112700-114113 GCF_000622305.1 Nannospalax galili
TCGACACCTGAAGCTGTCCTCTGACCTGTGTGCTGTGGCGTGTGTACACACACACAGATCTACACACACAGATGCACACACACAGATGCACACACACAGATGCACACACACACAGGTGAACAGCGACACCTGAAGCTGTCCTCTGACCTGTGTGCTGTGGCGTGTGTGCACACACAGATCACACACACAGGTGCACACACACAGGTGCACACACACAGGTGCACACACAGATGCACACACACAGGTGCACACACACAGATGCACACACACAGGTGCACACACACACATGCACACACACAGATGCACAGACATACGCACACCCATACACACACAGATGCACAGACACACACATACACAGACACAGACACACACACACATGCTGATTGGTTCCTACTTTTCACTTAGTTTCTATTGCTAGTTAGATGTTCTACTCTGCTTCCCTACCGCTGTGATAAAGCACTGACCTGGAGAGGGAAAGGTTTATTTTTCCCATCATCCAGGGAAGCCAAGGCAGGAGCTGAAGCAGGGACGCTGCTCACTGACTTGCTTCCCTTGGCTCGCTCAGCTACTTTTCTTACACATCCAGGTCCACCTGCCCAGGGGTGGCACTGCCCACAGTGCGCCGGACCCTCCTATATCCATCAGCAATCAAGAAAATGCCCCACAGACATGTCCACAGGCCAATCAGATGGAGACAATTCTTCAGTTGAGGCTTCTTCTTCCCAGGTTGACAACTGAAGTTAACTATGACACCCACAGAGAGGGACACACAGGCACAGATACACAGACAGAGACACAGACACACAATTTTAGGTTCCCACCTTTCACTCTGTTTTCCTGTCAGTTAGATGTTATACTCTATACTGCAATATCAAAATCATGAAATCCATGTTGGAGCACTGTGTGGAATGTCCTGTGTAGTTCTGTAGATTTGTGTGATCACCATCATAACCAAGGTATAACAGGCTTGGTACCACAGAGCTTTCCTCTCATGTGTCATCACAGTAAACGTCATTTTGAGAACGGCATGTAAACGGGATGGGCTCTTTGCACACAGCACAGGTTCTTAGGTCCGTCCAAGCTGCTAAGGTATCAGTAGTTCATGTTTTTATTGCTAAGTAGTGTTCTACCATTTCACCTGCGTCCTCAAATATTCCTTCTCTTCTTCACCCGCTTGGTACCACAGAGCTTTCCTCTCATGTGTCATCACAGTAAACATCATTTTGAGAACGGCATGTAAACGGGATGGGCTCTTTGCCCACAGCACAGGTTCTTAGGTCCGTCCAAGCTGCTAAGGTATCAGTAGTTCATGTTTTTATTGCTAAGTAGTGTTCTACCATTTCACCTGCGTCCTCAAATATTCCTTCTCTTCTTCACCCGTCCTCTTTTTCCTCCTCTCCTTCATGGCCCTCC
>NW_008347121.1:114132-118554 GCF_000622305.1 Nannospalax galili
ATGGTTCTCCTCCCCATTTCTCTTTTCCTCCTCTCCCTCATGATCCTCCTCAACCTCCTCCCTCTCCCTCCTGGTCCTCTCCCTCCTTCTGCTCATTGGTGTGCTTACCACATCTTCTACTTACTACTTCTTACATCCCTCTACATCCTTCTTACTAAAAGCCTTTAGAAGGCCTTTCAGTGTGTATTCTGTGGATTATTAGTTTAGTCTCTATTTCATTCATTTCTGCCCTAGTCTCTGTAATTTTTTACCTTCTGCTACATTTGAAATTGGATCGTTGCTGTTTTTCTAGAACCTTGAGGTGCCTCATCATGTTATTTGAGATTGCTCTGACTTTTTATATGAGTTCTTATAGATTTAAACTTCCTCTTCACAGTCCTTGGCTGTGCCCCAGAGGGACCCGTGGGCTATGCCATCATTTTCATTTGATCCCAGGAATTTTCTAATTTCTTCCTTATTTCTTTGGTGATCCACTGTTCATCCAAAAGTGTGTCATTTAGTCTCCAAATATTTGTGTAGTGTCTGTGGTTTTTCTTGCTGGTGACTTCTAGTTTTATTTTACTGTGGTGTGCTATGGTATGATCAGATGTAAGAAATTAATTCTCTGTTTCTCCTTTTTTCTTTTCTGTATTTTTAAGACTTATTTTGTGACCAATGTGATTGATTTTGGAGATTTCATGTGCTGCCTCAAAGAATACATGTTTCCTATCTGTTGGATGGAATAGCCTGTAGATATCTATTACATACAATTGATCTATGGTATAATTAGGGTCTAAAGTTTCTTCGCTGATTTTAGTTTGGAAGAGCTGTCTAAATACAAGAGTGGATCGCAGAAGTCTCCCACTGTTACTGTAACCAAATCTTCATGACCTTTAATGCCTTTTAGTGTTTCTTTTATGAAATTGGGGACCTGACATTTGGTATGTAAACATTTGTAATTGTGTATCTTCTTGAAGAACCACTCCCCTTGTTAGTATGTAGTGACCTTCTTTGTCCCTTATGACTGACTTTGATTTGAAGACTAGTCTTTCAGATGAGTCACTATGCCAGCCACATGGAAGTAGGGCTTCTTTTTGCTCAGTAAGTTGATTTTCATCCCCTGCTTCTCATTTTAGAGCTATGTCAGTTTTTGTGTCTCTGCGGTGTTTGGCACATACGTTGGGACGATGTGTTCTCTAGTTCTTGTCCCCCTTTGCCATTCTTTCTGTTTGTGTATTTTGTGTGAGTCCCTCACTTAGATTCGCGCTCTCTACTGCAATTTAGAAGGGAAGTTGACTGCAGTAACAGAGACAATGATTTAACACCGTTCAGTGCTGACTTGCAGCAGAAGACACTTGGGCCCTTTACAGTGTCCTCAATAAGGTTCAGGGTCAGAGACATCAGGGAACTGGTTGAGGAAACCGTAGTTCACATTTTTTTTTGTCTTTGAGCTGTGGATTTCAATATTTAAGTAGTGAAACAAGGAAAAGTGTAAAAAGAGGAGACTGTCCCATGTGTTCCTTTGCTAATAAACCCTATTTTGATGGAAAAAAAAAAGGAGAAGAAGGAATAAACATAACAATGAAAGGTGTACGGATTACAGGTCTGAGATGTGGTAGAGAAACTATTGTGTGGATGGACAGATTGTTGTAGGTATAGCAAAAGACTTAATTATATCTTTTTAAAACACAGATTTATGATTGGAAGTTGAGTTTGAGGCCAGTTTGGCTACATGAGACCCTGTCTCTAAAAACCAGAAACCAAATGCCCAAAACAAATCCCTAAAAAAGAGCTTTGCTAGCTGGAGACATAGCTCAGAGGTTCTGCATCTGTGTAGAAAGCACAAATCCCTGGCTTCAATGCCCAGCATTGGCCTCACTCAAGTTTTATTTAGACGTAATTTACCCATTACAAGCATTCCAATATATTCTTAGTCCGTATGTAGAGCTATGTAAAAATCACTGCTCTATTAGATTTTTTTTTCCTGTTGCTGTGATAAAACATCCTGACGCAAGCAACTGAAAGGAGAAAGGGTTTCTTTTGGCTCACAGTTCCAGATGGATAGAGTCCATCATGGCAGAAGGGGACATGCGGCCAGCTTGTTGCATTGTGTTTGCTGTCTGAAAACTGAGGGAGAACAACAGTAAGTGGGGCCAGGCTATAAACCCACAAAGCCCACCCCTGAGGGACCCTCTTCCTCCAGCAAGGCCCTGCCTCCTAAAGGTTCCATAACCTTCCCAAATAGCACCATTAAGTGGGGCCCCTGTGTGCAAACACATGAGCCTTTGGGGGACATTTCTGCCTGTTGAAGAACTTTGAGGTTGTTTCAAGCTTTAGGCTACCACAAATAAGGCTTTTATGAAAGGTTTTCATATCTCTATGATAGGTTCCCATGGAACCTATCCCATATGTGTAACTTTAAAAGAAACTGCCATAATTTTTTTCAGCATAGCTCTCTCACTCTACATTCCAATAAACAACATGCAAGAGGTCCAGTTGCCCCACATCCTTGCTAGCATTTGGCATTTTCTGAATTAATTTTAGCCATTTTAATAGGCTTGCAATGCTATGGTCATTCTGACTTTAATTTCTGTTTCCTTTAGGGTTTTTAATGTTGAACGTCTTTCCAGAGTCTTGCTTGCTACCTGTGTGTCTCTTTTGTCTTGTTTGCTCAGTAACGTGCTTTGTGAAAGTCTATGAGGTCAGACTCTTTTGTTACCTGTATGCAGCCAACTTAATTCTCTGCTCAGATTTTTATCTGATTTCACTTAATTTATATTTTGTGGTGCTAGAGATTGAACCTAGAGCCTTCCATATGCCCAGCTTCTTAGAGACAGTTCCAACCTCTTTTTCATATGGAGATTGAGCCTCCTTACATTACTGGGGCTGTCTTTGAAATCAGTCTGAAGCCCAAGCAGGTCTTGAACTTGTAAGATCCTCCTGAATTAGCCTCCCAAGGACCTAGGGGTGTGAGCTTGTGCCACAAACCTGGAGGGATTTTTACTTTAAATTCTTGCTTTTGCCAGGTGTTATTCCTGCTTGTAATCCCAGCACTTGGAAAGTAGAGGCAAGAGTTTTAAGAGTTCAAGACCATCCCCAGCTACACAGCATTTTTGACTTTTAGTCTGTGCTACAGGAGACCTCATCTAAAAAAATTAAAATTGATACATTTTTACTTTTAATTTTCAGCCTGGATTTTTATGGATTGCCTCTGTACCTGCATGACTTAGTGGCCATGTGGTAACTGAAATAAAGTTGCATTTAAATCTGTCTGGCCAAAAGACTTCCGATCTCTAGCATTGGATCTGAGGGTTGGTGGGGAGTATGTTTAAAAGTCAGGATATTTTAAGTAATCTATGGATTTTGTTTTCTTCAGGGTTCTTTTAAAAACATTTTAATCAATTCTTTGAGAATTTCATATATTTGTATATAATATGCTGTCTTCCCCTCCAAATTCTCTCTGATCCACCCCACATCCTGACTCACCAAATGCCAACTCTTTCAGTAATTTAAAAAGTGAAATCAGTGTTAACAATGACATGTATTGTACGAGTTAGTTTTGTGTTGTTGTGAAACACCATGGCCAAGGCAACTTAAAGAAGGGCTTGTTTGGGCTTATGGTTCCAGAGGGAGAGTCCATCACGGCAGGGGAGGCACAGCAGGAGGCAGCCAGAAGGTGAAGCTGGGAGGTCACATCTTCAACTTCAAACCAAAAGTAGAGTGAACTGGAAGTGGGGTGAGGCTATACACTCTCAAAGTCCATCCCTAGTGACATACTTCCTCCCGTAAGGCTTCACCTCCTAAAGGTCCCATATCCTCCCCAAACAGCACCATCAGCAGAAGACCAAGTATTCAAATACCTGAGCCCATGGGGGATATTTCTCCTTCAAACCACCAAATGTACTTAACCATGTGGCTACCATTTTGGTGCTCTTTACGCCTCTGTGTTGATCTGTGTTTCATCTGGTGTCATTTCATTCAGCAAGAAGGCGTTCCTCTGATAATCCTTGTGTTGCTGATGAATTCCTTCTGCTTTCTGATGTATGAAAATTTCCTTCTTTCCTGAGATATGGTTTTTACGAAGGACCACGTTCTATACTGATGCCTTTTCCTTCCGCCATAAGAAGTTCTCGTGCCATTCTGTTACTGCTCACAGCGCTGCTGGGAAATCTGTTCTTAGGCTTTTCTTTGGTCCTTGGTATGAATGAGGTTTTTTTCTGTAGCTGTTTTGATTTCTCCCTTTCACCAATCCTTTTCTGCAGTTTGATTTTGTGTGACATAGAGCTTCGTTCATCCTCCTCACACATGGGAGGTGTGAACTTTTTAAATCTTTGGATTTATTGTTTCCGCCAAATTTGGAAACATATCTGGCTACCGCTACAGTTTTCATGCTCTCTCTGTCTCTCTGTCTCCACGTCTATCTCCTCCTCCTCCTCCTCCCCC
>NW_008347121.1:118620-123032 GCF_000622305.1 Nannospalax galili
TTCCATGTATATTGGAGCACTGGTGGTCACCCATATCTCCCCGATGGACTGTTCATCACTTAAAAATTATATTTTCTGTGTTTCATTTTGGATAGTTTTAAAAGATTTTAATTTTTTCCCCTTTGTGGTGTGTGTGTGTGTGTGTGTGTGTGTGTGTGTGTGTGTGTGTGTGTGTGTGTGTATACACATGTTTAGCCTCTATAGCAAGCTTGCTCTGTGTATTTCCTCTCTTCTTCTTCAGAGGGTGGGATTACAGGGGGGGGTGCGCGCGCCGGCGTATGGTTAGCCTCCATAGCAAGCTTGCTCTGAGTATTTCCTGTCTTCATCTTCAGAGGCTGGAATTACAGGAGGGCTGCTGCGCCCGCTGCTGTGCCCACCCAGCATTTACAAATGTTTTGGGACTCAAACTTTGGTTCTCTGACTTGCTCGGCAAGTGTTCTAAGTGCTGAGCTATCTCCTCACCAGTTCATTTATCTTTCTTCTCTTGGGATTTGTTGAACCTTTTACATTCCTAGACTTCATGTTTCTACCAAACCTGAAAACAAATTTGGTCACTATTCCAAATTTCAGTTTTTATGACCACATTTATCTCTTCTTTCTTTTGGTAACTCCAATTACATGTATCTTGGAGCACTGACAGTTACCCCAAAGCTCTTCGATGGACTATTATTTGAAAACAATCTCTTCTATGCTTCAGTTTGAATAGTTTTTATTGCTATGGTTTTCAGTCACAGACATTTCCTTCCATTAATCTTTCATCAGTCCCATTCAATGTACTTTTCATCTTATACTTTGTATGAGTGTTTTGCTTGCATGTGTGTAAGTGCACCCATGTCATACAATGTGCACAAAGACCAGAAGAGGGCATCAGAGCTCCTGGAACTGGAGTTAAGGATGGTTGTTTGCGGCCATGTGGGTGCTGCAAATTAAACCCAGGTCTTCTACAAGAGCAACCAGTGTTCTTAACTGCTGAGCCATCTCTCCAGCCCTAATAAATATGCTTTTAAAAATATTTTATTATTTTTATGTTATGTGTATGAGTGTTATGCCTACATGTAGGTAAGTGCACCTGTGTTGTGCAATGCCCGTGGAGGACAGAAGAGGCTGTTGGATCCCCTGGAACTGGAGTTACAGACAGTTGTTAGCTGCCATGTGGGTACTGGGATTCGAACCTGGGTCTTCTACAAGAACAGTCAGTGTTCTTAACCACTGAGCCATCTCTCCAGCCCAAAATGTGTTTTTTAAAAACAAACACAATTCAGGTATCATATACAATCATACCTCAGTACATGGGGTTTGATCCAGGAGCGCTAAGGATATAAAAATTGACAGGTGCTCAATTCTCTTATATAAAATGGCGCAGTATTTACGTATAACCTATGCAATCCAGAATATTTAAAACCATCTCTAGGTTACCTTCAATACTTAATTAAATGCAAATGTTATGCTTATGTTTAGGGAATGATGACAAGAAGAACACTCCGTGAGTGTTGGTATGGACACAGTCCTCTCAGGCCTCACCACACAGCACGTGAATGGGATGTGGAGCACAGTGCCAAGCCACGAGTGCTGAGGAGAGATGCGGACCGTGATGTGCAGGAGGGCGGCCCAGGGGATGTCCCATGGTGGTTCATATATGTTTATCTTGCATAGTACTCTGCGCATGGCAAACTCAAAGCCCATGGTCTGAGGTTTATGAATCCAGGCCAGCTTTGAGGTTTCTCACCAGCATCTGTCTGGCCCATGCGTAGTGCACATGGCTGTTCATCTTGTTCTGTGATGAGCGAGGAAAGTGATGTAAGCACACTCTGATATAAATATTAAAATAATATTAAAGTATAGCATTGAGAGTGAAAATCTCATGGATCCCACATTCTCACTCCCAAGAGAATCATCAATAGATGATCCATTTGGTATCTGGTTTTAGTTAGCCTATTCATGTGTGTAAACTGTACATGTCTATCTGTATGTGTACACAGACACAAGCCCATACTCACACATGATGACATAATTATATAATATATACATGTCTGCATAGAGGTTTTGCTATCTCCCCAGCCTATCTCTGAATACTTGTGATTTCAAATGTTTTTCATAGATATTATTATTATTATTATTATTATTATTATTATTATTATTATTATGTGTGTCTGTGTCTGTGCCTGTGTCATAGTGTGCGTATGGAGGTCTGAGGACAACTTGTGGGAGTTGCTTCTTTCCTTCTACCAAGTGGTTTGTAGAGATGGAGCTCAAGTCATTAGGCTTGGTGGCAAGCACCATTACTCAGTGAGCCCTCTCGCTGACCCTGAAATGTTTTTCAAAGAGAAAAGTTTAAAATTCTGTTCAGTCCATTTCTTACATTGCTTTTTCCTTCTGAGCGTCTGGTGCGTCCCAGGGAACCACTGCTTGCCTCACAGTTGCAGACTTGTGTCTTTTCTTCTGTAAGTTTGATCTTTTAGACGGAGACCTAAGATTCCTTTGGGGAGGTTAATTATCTGTTGTGAGATGATGGCTTAGACTGTTTATTCCTTGCAGATCTCCAGGTGTTTCAGAATGCTGTGTTCAAAAGACTGTCTTCCCATTGACTCAAATTGGACCACTGGAATTTTAATGGAAAATCAACTGACCTGATTGAGAATATCTTGACACTTGCAGATCCTTGTCCAGAATCTCTACTCTCTGCCACACATTCCTGCTCTATTCTTATTAACCATGTTTTGTTGTTGTTGTTTGCTTTTTGAGAGTGGATCTTGTGTAGCCCAGGCTGGTTTAGAACACACTCTGTATCTGAGATTATCTTAAATTCCTCATCATCCTGCCTCTTCTTCCTGTGTGTTAGGACAGACATGTGCCAGCACATGTTTCCTTTTTTACTGAAGCTTTATAGCAAGCATGGAGTCAGGTAATTTAAATCCTTCAGCTATGTTTCTTTAAAAAATAATAATGGCAGGCCAGACGTGGTGGAGCACGCCTTTAATCCCAGCACTTGGGAGGCAGAGGCAGGCGGATCTCTGTGTGAGTTCAAGGCCAGCCTGATCTACATAGTGAGTTCCAGGACAGCTGGGGCTACCGGGAGACCCCGGCTCAAAAAGAACAAATAATAATAATAATAATAATAATAATAATAATAATAATAATAGTAATGGCTTGGCCGGAGAGATGGCTCAATGGTTAAGAGCACTGGCTGCTCTTGTAGAGGATCTGGGTTTGGTTCCCAGAATCCACATGGTGGCTAACAACCATCTGTAACTCCAGTTCTAGCAGATCTGACTCCCTCTTCTGACCTCCACAGGCATTGCCTGACATGGGAACACCTACACACATGCAGGCAAAACACTCATACACATAAAATAAACATACATTTAAAATGAAAAATAAATAAAAAATGACTATTCTAATTGGTTTACATTGTCATAGACTTTCAGAATCAGCTTGTTAATGCTACAAAAATTGAATGAGATTTTGAGATTGCATTAAATATACACGTTAAATTTATGAGATTTGACATTATTATAGCATTGAATCTTTCAACACATGAAAGATTCAATTATCTTCAATTATCTAAGTGTTCTTTAATTTTCTTAGCAGTGCTTTTTTGGTATGCCTTGTGACTAGTTCATTAAATTGGTTTTTCATGTTTATGATATGTTATAAAAAAATCACTTAAAAATTTTCAGTTCCAATAGTAGACGGAAAGGTTACTGATTTTTGTGGTATGCTGTCTTCATATATCCTCTGACATTAATGTATTTACTTAATAACACCAGGAGTTTAAAAACATATTCCTTAAGGCACCCTGAATATGGAATATGACAACATCTGTGAACAGAGGCAGTTCACTTCAGCTCTGAAGCCCATGACCTTTGTTTCCTTTCTTTCTTTGTTCCCTGCGTGGCATCACCACTGAACTGTGAGCCGGGCTTGTGGAGTGGACCTCCTTGCTCAGTTCTCATCAGAGGAGGGATGCTTTACAGCCGTTGCCATGAAACATCATGCTTGCTGCTGGGTCCGTGTGCCTGTCTATCATTTTCAGCATAGGGAAATTCTCTTTATTCCCGTGTGACACACAGGTGTTTGTCATGAATGGTGTTGAATTTTGTTAAATGCTTTTTCTGTATCTTCATTTAAAGACTTATTTTTAAAAAGATTTATTTCTGCTGGCGAGGATGTGGAGAAAGGGGAATGCTCATTCACTGTTGGTGGGATTGCAAACTCATGCAGCCTCTATGGAAAACAGTGTGGAGAACTCTTAAAAATCTAAAAATGAACCTACCATACGACCCAGTTATACCACTCCTTGGCATATACCCAAAGGACTCATCTTATTGTAGAGACATTTGTACATCCATGTTTGTTGCTGCTCTTTTCACAATAATTAAGAGATGGAAGCAACCTAAGTGCCCCTCAGCTGA
>NW_008347121.1:123222-123603 GCF_000622305.1 Nannospalax galili
GCACCAAATCCTTTTAAATTCCAGGTCCTTTTAATAAGATGATGCTGTACAGCAGTCCCTTCTGCATGAAATAACTACCATCATCACATCTTTAGCTGAGCCTGATCACTAAACAGTCACAATTGGACTTGACAGTTGTGCTCATTCATTAAAGGAGGGCCAAGCAGGGTCATTGGACCCTCACCGGAGTATACAGTCACTCTTCCCAGCCAATTGTATGTAATTTGACCCTAATCACACATGGCCTCCTGGATTTGGGGAGGGCTAAGTATACAATCTGGGGAAGGCTAGGAAGAGAAGGTTTGACCCATGCTGGGTAAAGGCTTTCCAGTGTGCATACCCTCAGGTCATACATACACCTCAGTAACCCCTCATTTATCT
>NW_008347121.1:123764-127383 GCF_000622305.1 Nannospalax galili
ACATAACCTTAAAATTTATAAGGTCATAGTTTAGTTAACTAGTTTAAGGAACAAAATGTATATCTAGTCAAGGTTTATCTGAGAATAATTGGATTTTTACCCAAACTTTATCTACATAGCACATGAAAATTAAAAGTACCAGACTGGTGGAACTAACTTTATTGGGTGTTTAACAGCCATAGATTGAGGCCTATACTAATGTGGTCAGAGGGACTTAAAGGACAGTTTTGCCCCTTGCCCTCCAAGGTCGACTAAGTTCCAGGGGACTATGTTGCTCGAGGTTTGAATGTTAAACCCACATTGTACTTCTCTTTCCCCCAACATTACATTTAAGAGCATAACCCTCTTGGTTTTGATGTGTCATCTTGCTTCTTTGTTTTTGAATTTTATTTGTTATTTCTTGATTTATTTTTTGGTCTCTGTTCATGAGAGACATGGACATTTATACATCTTTGATCAATTGTTTTTAAGCGTATGTTTTAAATTACAAATGCATAAAATTGACAAATTCCCATATGTGGCATTTACTGTGCAAAGCCACATTATGGTGGGGCTTAAATAAAAACAGCCTGACACTTTAAGCCAGGGGCAGACCTCAGCTACTGAGAACCCGTTCCTTCAGAACTTTCCAGAACTGTGCTCCAGCACGAGGGCTGACTCTTCCTTTTATTGAAACAGCATGAAATGGGGAAGTAAAAATTGAGCTGTCTTACCAGAGGATTATGTCCATTCTCACTCTTACTGATCTAGAACAGCACACAAAACCACAAACAAACTTTATCAGTTTAATCCCAACACAGCACAAATGGGATAATATTTGTATCTTTATTGTTTCCAATGAATAATCGCTGTTTGCATTGCTGGTGACATTCACACAGACAGATACACACACACACACACACACACACACACACACACTTCTAGGGCCAGGGCAAGGAAGGTCAGGAGGAATGAATATATTTCAGTTCTAAGAGGAGGTCAAGGCTCAGTGAGCTTGCGTACATGGTATAAAAAAAAGAAAGACTAAGATAAAATTAACTTTTTGGTTGCAATGTTAGGTAAAAGTCATTTGTCTAGAGCGTTTTCATGTTGTCCCAAATATATTTCTATTGAGTTCTATTTGAATTAGTTTTGACTAGATAACATCCTACTATGATTTCAGTTCCTTTAAATTCACTGAGAGCTTCTAAATGGCCAAGCATATTACCATATCATGTGTTATGTTCCATGTGCACTTGAAAAGAATGTGCATTCTGCTGTGATTGGGTATAGTCCATGAAAATCTCAACTAGGTCAAGTCTCCTTCCTGGTAAAACTTTTGCCCTTCCAAGTACCACAAGAGGAGTCCTACAATCTTCAAATATGAATATTCCTGCTTCTTTTGTTTCTGTTTTTTTTTATTATTTTGGAGATTTACTACTAATCCATATCTAAATTTGTTGTATCTTCTTTATTTTTTATTGTTGTGAATTTCATACATGCATATAGTATGTTTTGATCAAATCCAATCCCATTCCCTCTTCTGTTTCCCACCCACCACTTTTCCATCTTGATTTCATATGTTCTTTTTGAAACAGGGTCTTCCTGTAGCCACAGTTGGCCTGGAACTCACTATGTAGACCAGGCTGGCCTTGAACTCACAGAGATCCTCCTGCCTCTGCCTCCTGAGTGCTGGGATTAAAGATGTGTGCTGCCATACCCAATCATGTTCTTTTTTTTAATGCACTGAGTCCACCTAGTGGTACTTGTATGTGCATGAGTGTAGGGCCATCTACTGGAGGATGGGTGGCTTTTTAGGGGCTACAACCCTGAAGAGAACTTGCTCTTTCCCCCTTAGCAATTATCAATTGTCAATTCATGATTGCAACTTCCCTGCCACGTCTATAAAACACTGCTTTCCTGTGGTCATCTGCTACCTTTGGTTCTTACAGTCTTTCTGACCCTCTTCTGTGATGATTCCTGAGCCTTGGGAGGAGAGCGTGTGGCGGAGATGTCCCATTTAGAATGCAGCACTCTGCATTTTCTTATACTCTGCGTATTGACCGGTTTTGGTACTCTGTGTCAATCACCTCTATTGCAAAACAGAACTTGATGGTAAGACCCTATTGGTGAAGACAGCACTTATTTGAATCGCTGAACAAGGAGAAATAAGTTGGTGCCAATCTGGAAGCTCCATCCTTACTGGTCAGCCTTCATAGTGCTGGAAGGTGCCATGCACACTAAAGGGAGTAATCAGCAGTCTTACCCAGCTGAACTCTGCAGGTGCAGAAAGAGGACGGCCTGCTGAAATATGCCCGCTCATGCAGTAGAGGCATGGCTGTTATGGGAGAGACAAAGATTTTTCTGATTGGATTTAAGGCATGCTCCACAAGATGGAACTTATGCTTGGCCCCATTGACAGAGCCAAGAACCCTTAGCTGGGTAGGTCTTAAGTCCTAGGAGAGAACCTACTATCATTATTTTGCTAAATGCACATCGTTTTAAACTGCTCCCTAAGTACTTATTGTTATACCCGTAGATAAGTGCATTTCTCAAACCTCAGCAGAGAGGCTCTTTTTGTCTCTTCCTGGCTCAGCTGACCTTTTGATCATTACGGCATGTCTTTTTTTTTTTTTTTTTTAACCCTAGCAATATAGTTTTTCCTAAAGTCTATTTTCCAAGTTAATATCATCACTCCAACCTTCTTATGATTAGTGTGCATGCTGTTTCCCTTTCTTTTGTTTTTAACCTATTTTTATACTTAACACATATCTTATAGACATAGTTTCTCAAGGCATATAATTAGAGTGTCTTTGTCTACAGATTCACAGTTGTGTTAATGGGAGTGTTTAGAGTGTTCACATTTAATGTAATTAGTGACATAATTCTCTTTCAGTTTTGCGCTTGATACTTGACTTCTAGTTGTGTTTGTGATTCCTCTCCAACCTTTCTCTTTCTAGATTTAGGTTGATATTTATTTATTTATTTATTTATTTATTTATTTATTTATTTATTTGTTATCATATGTTATCATTCTTTCTTTATTTTTTTTGATTTGTATGAGTTTAGCCTGCATGTATGTAACTATGCCTATGTTGTTCAGTGCTCATGAGGGCAGAGGAGGGAGTCAGAGCCCCTGGAACTGGAGTTATGGGCAGTTGTTAGCTGCCATGTGGGTGCTGGGAGCTGAACCTGGGTCCTCTGCAAGAGCAGTCAGTGCTCTTAATTGCTGAGCCAGCTCTCCAGCCTCTATGTTATTCTTTTCATTGGCTTAGCTTGTGAGTTATGCCTTTTATTCCTTTTTTTTGTTTGTTTTTTGGTCTTTTTGAGACAGGGTCTCTCTGTAGCCCCAGCTGGCCTGGAACTCACTGTGTAGACCAGAGTGGCCTTGAACTCACAGAGATCCTCCTGCCTCTGCCTCCTGAGTGCTGGGATTAAAGGCATGTGCCACCACGCCCGGCCCTTTTATTCCTTTTTAAAGTGAGAGTATTCTCAGTTATTATACATATTTGTTTAACTCATTCCAATTTTCTTAAAATTTTTCCTTCCTCCCTCTCTCCCTCCCCCCTTCCCCTCTTCCCTTCCTCTTTTGGCCACAACAATGTAGGCAGCTCTTATACCCCCCTGCCATGATGTCCAA
>NW_008347121.1:127395-129059 GCF_000622305.1 Nannospalax galili
CCTCCCCTCCTTCCCTCCTTCCCCCTTCCTCCCTCTCCCTCCTCCTCCCCTCCGTCCCTCCGTCCCTCCCTCCTTTCTTTCTTCCTTCCCTCCTTCCTTCCTTTCTTTCTTGTGTGTGCACATGCCACATTGTGTATGTGGAGGTCTGAGGATAACTTGAGAGAATCAGCTCTCCTCTTTCACCATATGTATTCTGGACATCAAACTCAGGTCATCAGGTTTTGTAGTAAGTGTCTTTACCCACTGAAGCATCTCATTGCCACCAGCCTGCTTTTAATTAATAAAGTACTTTGTGCATGATGTTAAAAAAGATTATTTTCATTTTCCTCTCTTCTGTGTGTTTTGGTGTCATACATTTACCCCTATATATTTCAGTAATCTCAATATCTGTTGCTGTTTTCTTGGGGGGCCTCTTTTTGACGCAGGCCTGGAACTCAATATGTAGATCAGGCTAGCCTCTATCTCATAGAGATCTGCCTGCCTCTGCCTCATGATTGCTGGGATTAAGGGCGTGCACCACCACACCCAGCTATTGTTGTTATTTTTGTGTGAGATGGTTGACTATGTTTTTGAAAAAATTTTTTAAAAGAACAAATTTTGTTTATCTGATTATTTGCTAACTTCGATTCTTTTATTTTTTTTGTTACAGATCTAGCTTTTAATCTCACAGCATTTTCTTTAAACTATTTCTTAGCTTTTCTAGTAATAGAAATGTTATTTGTTCAATTACTCAGATTTGTATTTCTGAAAATGTAATTACTAGATCTAGCTTTTAATCTCACAGCATTTTCTTTAAACTGTTTCTTAGCCTTTCTAGCAACAGAAATATGTTATTGTTCAATTAGCTCAGATTTGTATTTCTGAAAATGTATTTACTTATTTTCTAGATATAGATTTTCCACAAAGTCTTTCATTCTGGTGATTGGAACTTGAAAAGTTCCCAGTTTGTCAAAAGATGAAATTTAGAGTTCTTAGTTTCATCCTACACACACACACACACACACACACACACACACACACACACACACACACAGAGTTTAATATTCAACGCACACAAAGAAATACAGACTTGCTTAACTCTTTCTTAGTATGTCTTTCATTTCCTTTATATGTGCCCTGAAAACTACAGCTACTTCAGCCCCCCCAGATCCGGTCTCTATCTCAGCACAGCAGGACGTCCCCCTTAGCTTCTTCTCCTGCGCTGCACGGCAGGCGACGGTAGGATTCTTGTTCTCTTTCCTCCCTTCAGCGCTCGCAGTTCCTCACTGTGTTGTCCAGCGCCCATGTACAGCTGTTTCACATTGTTCAGACTTTCTATTTGTTTATTGGGGGAGGTCAACTCTGCTACCAGTGTCTTCAACAAGGCTCAAAGTGAAACAGCGATTCCATCTGACCTTCATTACAGCACAGCGCAGGAGCACTAACTGCATTTAGAACAAACAAACAAAAGCCTATTTAGATTTGCTGTTTTTGCCATTCACTCACGTTGGGAGGTAATAATATATTCAAATAAATTAAACAGACGTGATAATTATACAATTATAAATATACATTTACTATTAGTGGTTAACCTCTTTGTATATCTAGCTTGTTATAACAAAAAATTGTAGTAGCAGTATAATTGTATGCATTATATTACACACTATATTAACATTTATATTATG